>NC_133585.1:24433331-24610831 GCF_964106895.1 Numenius arquata | reverse complement strand
AAGCCTAATTTCCCATTTCATTTCACTTTTGGAAGCGCTCTAAGATAAATCGACATTTTGCTTAAAACAACAAAATATTTCCATATTAAACACACAAGGATCCGGCCATCAGGAAAACATGCTACAGCCTGACAGAGCAGTGACCCAGCACTCCCACCACACAGCTAGAGAACGTGGGAGCTTCACAATGAACAAATACGCTGTGTCTTAGCCCTTTCCCCGCTGGGGGTGAAGTACGAAACCTCACCAGACACCCCCTCAGCTCAGAACTTAATATAACAATAAACTATTCCTAGCACCTATATAAATACTACATGGGCTTAATACCTAGTGTGTATCATGAGAAATAATGAGAAAAATACAGGTATTTTCAGGCTATTATCGCCAGATGCAACTGATAATGTAATTCCCTCTATTGTGATTGTTCAGTTTTTCTAGGGAAAACACCACCTACTTTACTAAGCCCAACATTGTGGTATTTCTTTTCCATTATTTTCTTCACGGGTTCCTCCTCCTTGAAAGTAATGAAGCAAAACCCACGCCTCTTGTTAGTCTTGTTGTCCATAGGTAGCTCTATCGATTCAACCTGGTAGAAGACAGCGATTTTTATCTTTTATCCTGCCATTCATGCCACTGAAAAACGTTTGTAACAGGTTGTATTTGTTAACTGCAATTATTTAATTTGAATATGATAATGTGCCTCCTTCGTAGGGCTTTACATCACTAGAAACCATCACGAACATCACCTTCACTGGAAACAGTGCTCATAATTGTGTAAAAGATTTCATGCAAAATATGATGCACAAAGAATATTTTGGTTGTGCCAGATAAAGTCACAGTTTGACTTCCAGTTTTAACTCAGTTGAGACTGAAGTAACTAGGTGTTTCAAACCCTGAGCAGACCTAAACCTCCAAGTTTTGTTTGAAAAAGATGCAGCTCTGTGTTAAGCGCATAGTTCTGTTCATCCACAATGCTGACAAAATTTTATGTTAAACATGACAAATTTTACACCTGCCTAAACACAGAGTGAAGTTCTCCTTACATATGGCACACGAGACTTCAGCCTAGGCAAACAGTAATTAAAGTCCAGAGTGCACTGTCTGTAAGGCAGTAAGATGGCAGGTATTTGACAACCGAATTCCCCGACAACAGAGTTGTCATGAACTGATGCTGGCAACATTTGAGAACTGATAGGGAAGCGGCAGCTGTATCAAGCTCATACAAGGCCAGCTTTTAAGGACTGCAGTGAGATTTTGTTCATCTGCACCACCAAAAACTGGGGACAGACAAGAGACTACAGAGTCACACAGAATTTAGGCAAACTGTCTGAATTTGTACCATTGGAAATCAGCTGGGTGGCCGAAGAGCTTCTCACCCAACTGACCAAAGCCGCAAGATCAAAACCATTGCCTCCCATGCTTGTCCCAGCCAAGACTGTCAGACATCCCAATAATCAGTTCCCAACTCTCTGACTTATCCCAGCTCCTCCTCCCATTAAACCAGTTTATGCAACTCAAAGCCTATAATTAATACCCCTACATGAAAATTCTGGCTACTAAAACACATGGACCTACACCAGCCATTAAGTTTAGTAGTGTCCATGCAGGTTGCATTTGGGGGCAACTATTTATTATTAAATTTGTGAAGACAGAACAAGTTCTACAAATATAAGCAGCTTATTTCACCACATACCTCGCCAAAACCTCCAAAATATTCCCTTATTTTCTCCTCAGGCGTGTCTGGAGATAAACCCCCAACAAAAATCTTTTTAACGGGTTCTTTTGTTTTCATGGCTTTAGCTCTTTTTGGATCAATGACCTTTCCATTCAGCTTGTGTTCTTTCTGGTCCATGACCTGCAGAAAATTAAAACACAATCTTACTCACAGTTCAAGCTAAATGTTCCACCAATATTTTGAGCACGGCCCAGTTATTTCATACTTAGTTTATGTTAATGTTACTGCGTCCATTTCAATACTTTGATTACAGCAATATTTTGTTGTACAAAACCAAACAGTTTCATATTTTGATCACTATCCACTGACACAGACAGTTCTGACAAAGCATTTCAGAAGTCACCTGGAGCCACGTTATCACTCAAGGGAAGAAAGAACGTGCAATGTTTCTCAGAAAGTACTCAACAATCCCATCCCCAAAGCTCATGAAGTGAAGAACCTGTATTTTAGGTATTACCAAAGGTAAATGAGGGTGAAAACTTTTCAGTGCGCTGTGTCAACAGCGTGTGAGAAAGGTGAACAGCTAATTTTTGCTTGGATAAATCCCCATTCTGTCAAAGCCACTGGCTCTACTCTAGGGGTTCATGGTGCTGCTGTGGAATGCAAAGACAAAGTTTTTTGTAAGTGACTGCTTTCACAGTAGTAGGCAGCAGACATTTATTATATATAAATGTATTTTTGAAGTGCTCAAGTCCAGTGGCTTGCAGTATACTCCCCTGTAAGTATCCAAAGCCACACTTAGGGAACCAGTGCTAGTCCTGGCCACTGCATCACGAGCAAGACAGTCTTGGAAAAAAACCCAACCATTTCAATAAGTATCTTAAGTATACTGTATCCCAGAGTCATCTTTAACAGATCATATACAACCAACTATGCATACAATCATCTGAGTGCTGTATCTTTGCTACCTAAAATCAAACATGATATTTTATTACATTAATACTACCTTATCTACGCTCTCTGATTCTTTGAAGAGTACAAAGCCGAAGCCTCTTGATCGCCCAGTGATGGGATCTAACTTCAGAGTGCAGTCTACAACTTCACCAAATTTAGAGAAATAGTCCTTCAGATCTTTCTTTGTAGTGTCCCAGCTAAGGCCGCCAATAAACATTTTCCTGTTAAGACAAGATGGTTAATCTGTTAATGTGTCTTACTCAAAACCCTGTACTGTCAAGCTTTATGAGCTCAGTTACCTAATATAAGGAATAGCAGAATTTTATCAGTGTCCCTACACACACAGGCCTGCACTTTTTGAGAACTTGCTTAAATGATTGTGGCCAGATTAAATAAAACTTACATGTACACAAAAGCTTTCTACCATTTTCCGCTGCAGCCGCTTACTCTGCTATCCCAAGAAACTACAGAGAGTGACAAAAACATATTTTACTACTTCCTTGCATCCCCACCACTATCGACCCACCACAGGCTTAATTCCATTTAGTTATCTGCGGAGCCTCCACACAACTGCTTATGGAACAAACACAGGCAAAATAGATTTATAAGCCAGCGCAGTTAAACAGAAGCATTTACGTACTAGGTTGGACTGGACATACACTGATATTAGTAAATTAAATTAAAACAAAAAGTCCCCTTCCCCAGAAAGCAGTAAAAAGCAAAAGTATTGGATGGTCAGAACTTATCTTTCCTCCCAAAAATATGATATAAACACTTGGCATAAAGAACATCTTCCCAATGATCTTCCCCATCTTCCAGCCACAGTACCAGTGCTGCCAGGGAAACATGCACAGCAGGTAACTCGGATAATGACTCGTATTTTCAAAAGCACACTGGAAGCTTGGAATCAAATCATGGCCATCTTATCACATTAGTAAGCCACAAAAAAAAAAAAAAAAAAAAATCAAGAACTGCTGTGTCTCAAAAGGAAACACTTCATGATTTGCACCAACTAAAAATCAATCTAGTATGCACACAAATAAAATAACGCATTCCTAGTTATTAGGCATAAGGCTTATGCACCCATTCAAAAGAGGATTTGATTTGAGATGATCTCTTCTAATACAGGTAAAGAAGATTTTACAGTGGGCTCAAAACAAAAAGTATGATCCATTATGATCTATAAAAACACTTTCTACAAAGCTTTGTCCATTTTCACTGTACCAACTTATTCCACAATCACATGTACAGTTACCAGAAAACATGGAAAACCACTGTAGCACATTTTCAACTCCTCCAGTTTCCACACACATACAAGTACAATCGCATTGTACTTTTCTAAGTCAAATTCTCTCAAATCAAAAGCTGCTCACGTGAACTAACTCCATTGAATTAGGTGTGCTCTTACAGAACTAACAAGAGCATTCAGCTTCTGACAAACATATCCAACCTCCATACAGATGTCGGGGTTCATGAGCTTCAGAAGTTTCCATAAAAATTCTTGAAGTCTATAAAGAGGAGAACAGATTCCCCATCCCTTCATCCATTTGTCCCATTAGTTCCAGATGTCTCTTTACCAAAGCACCAAAAGCCCTTTCTACTGTGACATCTTATTGTCTTCAGGACCAATACAGAAATAATGGTCCACCCTGGTAAACCAGCAGCCACACAGCAATACGGATAGTAATTCAAAGGATGTTTTGCATCCTTGTGTTCATCCATCATTAAGTTTCTTTTTTGTTTGTTTTGTGGTTGTTTTTTTTTTTTTTAAGCAGCAAAACAGAACACATACAGAGGATGCAGCATTGTATTTCTGACACGTAGGGGATAGTGATACTTTAGCAGTTACTACTGAACGGACACTTGCTACGTGACATACAGAACATCTGTTTTACAGTCATCAACAAACCATTAACATAAACGTTATTTTTAATGTTTATTATATATTATTTTCCTTTTGTAGTTATTAAAGAACAACCAACAAACACACAAAACCCTGCTTTATATCACTAAGGACATGACACACCAAGAACATGAGTTTGAAACTAACAGCCCTCTGAAGGAATTTCTTCCCTCCATGCAATAACTGCACCTGTGACTCAAGTTCCAGAGCGGAAAAACATGAAGCTTGCCACTACAGAAGGTGACAAACTACCTCTCCACTGCAAAACAGAGGTCAGAGCAAGGCTACAACACAAAGGTGAACACAACAAACAATTAAGGTGCAACGTCACAGCGCTGTCAAAAGCTTATGTACATTTTCCAAAGCACAGTTTGGCCCGTTTAAGTCACATCAGCACATACAGTTTTCCAAAATAAGTTACCACAAGTGTACTGGGAAAGCTTTCAAACTTCAGACTTAGCTAAACAGCACAGACATCACCATGACTAGTAGCTTTGGCATTCCTCCAACAGGCTAGTCAGGAAATTGCCTGACAGCTGCCAAATTGTGGATTTCTCATGTCTACAGTTCTCACTGAGGATATCTGAGGGTACGAGAACCTGCACACTGTCTTTTCCTGAAAACACTGTTTCTAATTCCTATGCAAAAGAAACACCCATGTACCCGCATCCAGTGGCTACCAAAGATGTGCTGTTTTCTCTCTGCTACCAAGACAGCTGTACCCGTAAGAATCCACAGGTCAAAAATCCGACTGAACTAAAGTACAAGTCAGCGTGTGCTACATGTTATCACTGCCCACTGTCACTGTCCCAGTGACAACTTCTTCTAGGCTGCATTGACTCAAAAGAAGACAGTCTTCCTTACGAAAACCTTTTAATAGATGTGTATTCAAGGTCAAAAAGTAAAACAAATATGCAAATGTCAAAGGTACTTAACGCCCTTAAGAGCCGGTAAGAAGTAACGAAAACATTTAAGTTTTCACTAACCATAGCAAAACAGTCAAAAAAGGTTCCCTGCTTGCAGCAACATCCCAGGACAAAAAGAAGGAAGATACTCAGGAAGGTTTCACAGGAACTCTCTACAGTACACAGTAGCTAGTGTTCCTTTATCCAGTTTATTTTCTGCCTTGATCAAAACCAGACCTGCAGCTTGAATTTCTTATTGGCCTGACAGGAGACAGCATACAGCAACAGCCTGTCCTATAACTGGATTTATTACACATAAACTTCACCTGCTATATTAAAGTGACACTGCCCCATGCCAAACATCTGGCAGAAGCCATTAAAAGATTAAAGCTGCCTTCGTTCTTAAGCTATCACCTAAAGCAATCTTCCTCACAGAAGAGGCAGAATGGTTTAGGGTGGGAAAGCCAGGGAGCCTCATGCCTCTCACATAATAGGCAACCGACACACCGTTTACATTTGCAACACAGGGCAACGCTAAGTGATTGCGACCTGAGCGTTCGGCTACACCCTGTGCTAACTTTTAGAAAAGACATCCTCAAAAAACCAACAAACATCTGTAGTTTGGCACGCATCACACCAGATGTACACCTCAGGGCCAGTCACTGCCCATGGCGGTGGGATTTGGTTGGCAGGGGGCGTGAAACTTTCCCCACTTGACAGCAGCATTTGAGACTCCGTGAGAGAGTCCAGAGCACATTATAGAATCATAGAATAGTTAGAGTTGGAAGGGACCTTAAAGATCATCAAGTTCCAACCCCCCTACCCTGGGCAGGGACACCTCCCACCAGACCAGGTTGCTCAAAGCCCCATCCAGCCTGGCCTTAAACACTCCCAGGGATGGGGCATCCACAGCTTCCCTGGGCAACCTGTTCCAGTGTCTCACCGCCCCCACAGTAAAGAATTTCTTCCTAAGATCTAATCTAAATCTCCCCTCTTTCAATTTAAAACTGTTACCCCAAGTCCTGTCACTACATTTCCTGACAGAGTCCCTCCCCATCTCTCCTGTAGGCTCCCTTCAGATATTGGAAGGCTGCTATGAGGTCTCCCCAGAGCATCCTCCAGGCTGAACAACCCCAACTCTCTCAGCCTGTCTTCATAGGAGAGGTGCTCCAGCCCTCTGACCATCTTCATGGCCCTCTGCTGGACCCGTTCCAACAGGTCCATGTCCTTCCTGTGTTGAGGACTCCAAAGCTGGACACAGTACTCCAGGTGGGGTCTCACCAGAGCACAGTAGAGGGGTAGAATCACCTCCCTCGACCTGCTGGCCACACTTCTCTTGATGCAGCCCAGGATGTGGTTGGATTTCTGGGCTGCCAGTGCACATTGCCGGCTCATGTTGAGCTTCTCATCCACCAACACCCCCAAGGCCTTCTCCTCAGGGCTGCTCTCCAGCCATTCTCTGCCCAACCTGTATTTCTGCCTGGGATTGCTATGTCCCAGGTGCAGGACCCTGCACTTGGCTTGGCTGAACTTCATGAGATTTGCACGGGCCCACCTCTCAAGCCTCTCCAGGTCCCTCTGGATGGCATCCCTTCCCTCCAGGGTGTGGACCGCGCCACACAGCTTGGTGTCGTCGCCAAACTTGCTGAGGAAATTATCACCTCCGACTCCCTTGCCCAAGAGCAAGACAGCTACCGACTCGGCTGCGCTTCCCAAGAGCACGCCGGGTGCCCACGTCGCCTTTAGGTCTGCAGCCTCCAGGTGAAGCCCCAGCTACCGCCCGAGCCGCTCCGACCCGTGGCGAACAGCGGCCCGCCCCCGCAGCGCCGCGGTCGCGCCACCGGGGCCTCTCTCCCCGCCCCGCGCCGCACGCCCCGGTGCCCCCGGCAAACAGGAAGGCGGAGGTGCCCGAGCGGCGCCGCTCGCCCGCCCCCGCCGGCCCGGCCCGGTACGTGACGTCGCCGCGGCGCCAAGTAAACAAACAGGGCGGTCAGGGGGGCCGCGCCAGGCCGGGCCCAGGCAAGGGGCGCCGGACCCCGCCGCCTGCCCGCCCCAGCAGGACGCTACCACAGACAAAAGACGCGGGGCGCCCGCGCCGCTCACCCCTCGTCCTCCTCGTTCTTGCTGGCGTCGATCTTGGCTCCCTCCGACTCGATCCCGCCGCCGCCGCCACCTCCCCCGTCGGAGCCCCCCACCCCAGCTCCCACCAGCCCCTCAGGCTGCTCCATCGGCTCGGCCGAGCTGCCTCCGGCGCCCGCCGCCGCCGCCGCCGAGTCCATAGCGAACTGCTGCTCCGACATGGCGACGCCGCCGCTGCGGCTGACCCGCGCCGGCCGCGCCGGCGACCGCCCGCCGCCCCCGGCCCCGCTGCCGCTTCCCCGCCGAGGCCCCCGGCGACAGCACGAGAGCACCAAACCCGCCTCCTTTCGCTCGCTTTTTTTTAATGGCGCCACCGCCGACCCAACCTAAAATGGCGGGCGGAAGGAGCGCGGCGGGCGCGGTCACGTGACACCGCCGCCCAAGGGAGACGGCACGGGAGGGGGCGCCCTCCCCGGAGCTGACGGGGCCGGCGGGTGGCGAACGTTTTGCCCGCTCCTCCGGAGGCCCGTCGCCAACCGCAGCGCTTCCCGGTCTTCTCGTCCTGAGGCCGGGCGGGCACCAAACGTGGCGGGGTCCCGTGGCCGCGGGGCCGGCCTGCGCTGAGCTCCGGGGCAGTCCGCGGACACGCTGTGGAGCTCCCAGCGCCTGAGGGTACCAGGACGAAGCTTTCACCCAAAAGAAAACTGGAGAAGCTGGGAGCAGAGTCACCTACCACGCTGGCTTCTCGCAGCAGCCACGGGCTCGTCTCTTTAGTTTGTACCCAGCGATGTCAGCGAGTCTTCTTTCCTCCAACACAACTGCTGTGACTACAGGAACCTCCCCAGATCTAGCAACCACAGCAATTAGCTCTTCCCTACGACAGGAGATTACTCAGCCTGCTGCTCGAGAGAGAAACGAACACCGAAATTACGCTTTGGAAACTTCTAGAGAGAAAACTCTACCCAAGCTACTTCCTTTAGAAGTTTCCGAGACCAGTCTCCCCTGTGAATTAGCTACTCGTATTTACGATGCCTGTCGAGATACTTGTGCTGAGGGAAAAAAAAAAAAAAAAACCACCAAAACAAAACACAAAACTAAGGCAGACTGTTGCAATCCTTTGGCTTCAGGCAGAATGTGTACACTCTCTCACCCACCCCCAGCTGTTTCTCCTGTTCAGAAAACAACCTGCTGGCTAAAGCAGCTTCCCCGCTCCAGCAATCCTTACGTTGTTTGCTAATATACACAATGCAGGAACCCATTTTCTGACCCAGCTGAGAAGAGTCTCGCACAGGACTTAACTTGAAGGAATAGAACCCAACTTGTACAGAAATTAATTGCTAAGCCAAAAGTTCAAGAACTTGTAATCTGCTGCTTGGAACTGGAACAGACCGGGAGCAGTTGCTTTTGGGAAGTAACAAAGTTATATCCTTGAGTATTCTACAACTCAAGTGCTTGAAAAAACCTTGAAAGGTGACACAGATCTCAAGCTCCAATCCCTCAAGCAGTGCTGAGCTGTCAGCATAAAAAAAGGCACTGCTGTAGCTCTAGGTCCCTCCCTCAAGATATATGAAATGGGCAGTATTGTGCCCCACACCGCTCTTCTCTTCTGCAGCTGGCAGGAGGCAACCCTGCCATCTTCCACAGTAACTCAGTGTCATGGTGCTCTCTTAAGACAGGTCATGAAAAGGAGCGGGTTTTGTACTGACCTGTACACATCATAACCTTCTCTTGAGCCATTTATGATCTCCAGAAAGCTATGTGCCCTTCTATGCAAGCAGAAGTATAGTTATAACCCCTGTAAGCTGACAGCCAACAGCTACACGTTCACTTAAGTAAGCATTTATTAGAGAATCCTTTAACATGAAATTATACAAATAAAGTTTGTATAAACACAAGTCCACATTGTGTCATAACATGAATGGCAAAAAGAAAGTAAAAACCATAAAAGAAAACTAGTCAGCCGCTATATACAGTTGGACACAGTTGTGTCATACACTAAAAAGTCTTTTACAAAATAGTCATTTCCTCTCATGAAGAGCACCCTCCATTCACTCACGATGCGCTGCAAGATGGCTTTGTTGCAGTATCTCTACCTAAAAATCAAGACAAAATGTATATCAGATCTGTGCAAGTTACTACAAGAATCGTTAAAAGGTCCATTTTCATGAACTGCTTTAAGTCTTCTATATATTCCTTTCTTCACTGTTAAAGATCATATGCATATTTATTAAGGTAACACAAGAGGTTTTGTTACCCACCAGTAATTTATCTTCCCAAATACGGCCATTCAGCCCACTTAGGAAGCTGTTCCAGAACACCACACATCCAATTTAGACTATTGATCAGGCTCTGGATCAGTTTGTGGTTTTTTTGTTTTGTTTTTGTTTTCCACTGAAAATACTGCCAAAAGGATTTCCGATTATTTTTTAATCCATCTAAATGGCTGCTGTGCAAACACAAGTCAGGCTGACTGAGTTCAAACAGTCCACGTGCATATGATCTTTAATATTTTTCCAGATTTAAAAGTTCGTTTTGGTTTGCAGATTTCACTATTAGCTATAAAAAGAAAAAAAGCAAGCATTAAATCTTAAAGAATGCACACTTAAAATGAGGTTCCACAATTGAAATACAACACTAAACAGAAGACCAAATGATTAAGCTGTAAAGGCATTTATGTACTTTAACTCCTGTAAAAAACCATTTAAGTTAAGACACTTAATCTCCAAAAAGATTAAAAAAAGAAGCCAAAGTCTGAAGTTTTCCACTTTAATCTTTACGCTGGTACATGAAGTTGGAAGAGACCATACCACAGGACAGCGTTTTCTGGTGTATGCCTTGCGCTCTGCCTGCAACGTGCGACCCCAGAGATAGACGTGGTCAGGGTGACACACGGCCTGCAATGAAGTTCCCGCTGGCGGGTACAAACAAGGTATAATGTCAGAGTTAGAAGACAACATTCTTGTTTTCCTTAAGTTGTACCCATTTCAGTACTTTACCTGTTAATACTTCTAATAAGTTTAATTATTCCTCTAGACCACCTGGTACACAACGCAAAACAGAAAAACTCTTATGTTTTTCTGAAGTACTAAAGAAGATAAAGTCACATTTTTACAAAGTTAAAGATCTATAGACACTGTAGGCAAAGCTGGTTTAAAAAAAAAAAGTATTTTTTTAAGTTAACAAAAGCTTAATTAAAGGAAAAGTCATGCTACGCAAGTTTTTACTCTTCATTTGTCTATTGATCTTTAAATTAGATTAGACCTACTCAGAGTGGACCTTGCACTCGTGTACACACCTGTTTCCTCAAGTACTAGGTACTGCTTTAGTAGGGCTGGTAGTTGTTTTGGTGATTGCCGCCACCACGGGATGCCTTTCCATACGTGCTTTGTTGACCTGTAGAGAACACGGGGAAAAAAACCCAACCCAGAACCATTAAGATTAACATCTGACACTCTGAAGGAGATTGTTCCCATACAACACCCCAACAGGGCTACTCTTTAGAGCCGTGCGTTAGGAGTAAAAGGTGTTACAAGGAACAAGTTACTAGGAGAGGCCTCTGCTCAAAGATGCATGCTATTATCTGGAATGAGATCAAAACCACTTACCACTGTAATCTGTGTATCCCGGCCCATATCCATAATTGGGATAGTTGTACCCAGAGTAGTCATATCCTCCATAGCCACTGTAGCTTTGATCGCTATAAGCGCTATTGTAGTTTCCATATCCTTGATCATAGTAGTTATTAAATCCTTGATTCCAGTTTTGTCCCTGGCCTGAAACAGAGTATAGCATTTCTAAGTTACAGAACTTACTATTTCATTCCTCTTCTATGCCACTTCATCTAACTTTCTATGGCAATCTTTTTATGCCAGAACTATTACCTGGAAGAATCCTCTTACCTTCCCAAGAACACAAGAAAAATAATTTTCTAAAAGACTTGAGGCATCACATTTGGATATGAGAGATGCATCATAAGATCTTACCCCACAACAACATTAGAGAAAGACAGCCGGTAGTCCTGCTCATAAACAGCCAGGAAAAACAAAACAACACAATACTGAAGGTGTGCACTACAGCAACTCCTGCCGTTTTCCTTGAACTTCCAATTTGTACCATTAATTGCCTGAACACTAAGTTATAACACAGGATCATCTATACTGCATTGTGTTGGTTGCGGCTGCTTGGCTTTTTAAGACTGAGATGCATTAACCTTTAACATAACAATTGATTGCTTCTCGTCTATTTGCAAGGTGTAGCAAAGTGACTTGTCTTCCTCTTTAGCAAACAGCTCATGGTTTCTTGCCCATGAGCCAACTAACAGTGCACCCCTTCACGTGAAAGGATAACTGCACTGCCCATTTAGCTATGCTGTCAACTGTGGGTATACAAAAGCACCCTACATCCAGCTTGCTGCTTCCCCACTTGAATGCGGAGCCAAGAAGAGATTCTTAAGCTTCCACAAGCAATCACAACCACCAAAATACCATTTACTAACAGGGTACTTCCTCCATTCAATTTAAACATGAGATCTCCAAGCAGCCCGAAACTTGGAATATCTACAAACACCTTAGTGTTTGGTGCACACATTTAAACATTTACATTAATTTCAACATCCTAAACACTCACCCCGTCCACGCCCCCTTCCACCTCCTCGTCCACCAGCCGCATTGCTTTTTCCTCCTTTCTGCTGCTGTTGCTGTTGCCTGTATACCTCTTTGGGCTGTGCTACTTTGATCTCACACTGTAAAGACAGAAGTTCTTTAATTCAACAAGAATTTCAAGACCATTTTGCGAGTTGCTTTCAGGGAAGCCTACAGAGATGGTCCATTTCACATGCTAACAACAAGAGCTTCCATACCTTGCCTGAACCAATCTGATGGTATCTGCTTTCTAGTAACTTCTTTACTGGCTCTTCATCTGTGTACGTGATAAAGCAGAAGCCCCTCCTTTCATTCGTCTTTGTGTCCATGGGAAGTTCAATGTTTTCAATCTGAAATCAAAAGTACCTATCAGTAACACATGAAATCCATAAGCAATTCCTTATGCTACCAGAACCATTCAGCAGTCCATGTCTATATCTTTGACATAGCTTTTGACAGCTGTCAGTCCATCACAACACTATGAAATCATTAATGTGCATATAGTTTCAACAGCCCCTAGTTTTATGTAAGCCTGAGCCAGCTCTCTCCTCAAATTCTTCTGTCTTAAGGCAGAGACAACACCGCACGTGAAAGCCAGAGCTGTTCTTATATGCTATTATACTATACCTCGCCAAAAGCGCCAAAGTACTCCTTAATCTGTTCTTCAGACGTATCCGGACTCAGCCCACCAACAAACACTTTTTTTGGTGGTTCCTTCCCTTTTAGGGCTTTTGCCCTTTTAGGATCTATTAACTTCCCATCCAGTTTGTGTTCCTTCAGTTCCAACACCTAAGAAGCACACAAGGAAACACAGTCTCAGATCACTAAAATGACACAAGCAGGCTTTGTGCCGTTGATCCACAAGAAATCCACCCACCTTCTCCACGCTAGCAGCATCCTTGAAGAGCACAAATCCAAACCCCCTCGACCTCCCAGTGACGGGGTCTGTTTTAATCGTACAATCCACAACCTCGCCAAACCGAGAGAGATACTCTGTCAAGTCTTTCTTGCTGGTGTCCCAGCTGAGGCCTCCAATAAACATTTTCCTGAAAGACAAGCAGCCCATAAGGACACACGTAAATACACACGCGGCTGTACGCACACAGCTGGCTGCAAATGCTCGCGTGGGAGCACGGAGCTAGCCCGCTCGTGGCTGCCACAAACCAAAGGCAAGCCACCGCCACCCGACTCGGCTCGCAGGGCCTGACACCGGCGCCCGCTGAACCGGGCAGCGCCGGGGGGCGGGGGGGGGGCGCCGCAGCGGCTGCCCCGGACCGGCTTCACCGTTACACGTGGGCCGGGTCTGCGTTACTCGCCCCCCCTCCCCCCCCCCCGCGTAGGGCCCCCATAGGCTACCAGTGACGTCATGCCCCCTGACGAGCAGCCCCCCGCCCCGCCCCACGGAAACTGGGTCACCAGCGCGGGACACAAAGGCGGGCGCGGCCATTGGCGTGGGAGGGAGAGGCCGCACGCCGCCCCGCCCCTCCGCACCCCAGCTGCCTCCCCTCCCCCGCGCGGCCCAGGAGAGCGGGTGAGGGAGACGGAGGCGCGACACCCCACCCTCCCCCCCCCCGGCCCTACCCATCGTCTTGCTGGTTCTTGCTCGCATTGATTTTGGAGCCCTCGGCGAACTCCTCCGGGCCGCCGCTCATCTCGGTCGCGTCCTCCATGGCGGGGCGAGGGCGGCGGGGCTGCTCAGGCGAGCGGCGGAGACAGCAGAGACCTGCACGGGGAAGAAAATGGCGGCGGAAGAGATCCGGGCACCGCCTGCGCCGCCCTTATATACCCGCGCCGGCAGCCAATCAGCGCCGCCTTTTCCCCCGGCGCCGCAGCACCCCTGGCGGCTTCTGGCAGGGCTGCAGCATCCGCCGGCCCCTGACCGAGCCCCGGCCCGGCCGCTGCCTGCGCGGCGCCGGTACAGCCGTGCCCTGCCGCGGGGCCGGAGCGCGGCGCTGTCCCTGCCCGCCTCTCCTCTCCGCCTGCTCGGTGCTCACCTCCCCCTGAGGCGAGGCGGGTGGTCGCTGCCCTCGGCGGGGACCGGGGAAGCGGGACAGGCGGGCGCCGGGGCTTGGAGTGGCGGGGGGTGGGGGCGAGTAACGTGCAACCCAGGAGCCCCGTTCAGGAGGCGGCGGGGCGGGCGCTGCGGGGGCGGGCATAGCCTCCGCGGTACTCCCCGCGGCCGGGGTCCCACCGTCGACTCATTCACTCACTCACTCGCCTACCTCCCGCGATCCGCGGCGGCGCGGCCCGGCCCGCCCTTCCGCATAACGGCAGCCGCAGGGCGGAGCGCCCGCCGCCGCGCTCCCCCCGTGCGCCCCGCGCCCCACGTGCCGCCGCCGCCATGGGCGTGCTGCCGGTGCCGGCGGAGGTGCGCGCCATCCTGCTGGACATCGAGGGCACCACCACCCCCATCGCCTTCGTCCAGGTGAGACCCGGCGGGGCGGGCGGGGAGGGGGGGGGGCGGCCTCCTCAGATGGCTGGCACCGCCGGGGCGGGGGGGGGGGGGGCTCCGTTAGCGTCGCCGTTATTACCGTGGACCCCCAGCCCGGGGTTGGGGGGGGGGGCACGCTGCGGCGGGCAGATTTCTGTGACTGTAGGACCCCTGCGGTGTCACGGTTCGGGGGGGAGGGGGCCGGGAATCGCTTTTCCCGGGGCTGCAGCAACGCCCATGACACATTTTCTGTGCGTTTCTCAATAACGCTCACGAAAAAATGCGTCTCGTTTTAACGACCCTGTTCCTCTCTTGTGGGCAGCGGAACTGTTCAGATCCAGGGCGGTTCGGTAAATGGTTTTTTTTTTTCCCGTGGCTGCAGGGCAGGTGGAGCGCTCTCGGCATCATTCAGGGAGAGCATTGACCTGGACGAGGGGACAGTGTATCTTCAGCAAGTTCGCTGATGATACCAAACTGGGTATCACTCCAGAGGGCTGTGCCGCCATCCAGCGTGACCTGGACAGGCTGGAGAGCTGGGCAGAGAGGAACCTGATGAGATTCAACAAGGGCAAATGTAGGGTCCTGCACCTGGGGAGGAAGAACCCCAGGCACCAATATAGGTTAGGGGTGGATCTTCTGGAAAGCTCTACTGAGGAGAAAGATCTGGGGGTCTTGGTGGATAGCAAACTTTCCATGAGCCAGCAATGTGCCCTTGTTGCCAAGAGGGCCAATGGGATCCTGGGCTGCGTAGGGAAGAGTGTGGCCAGTAGGTCAAGGGAGGTCATTCTCCCCCTCTACTCTGCACTGGTGAGGCCACAACTGGAATACTGCGTCCAGTTCTGGGCTCCCCAGTTCAAGAGAGACAGGGAACTACTGGAGAGAGTCCAGCGTAGGGCAACAAAGATGATTAAGGGATTGGAGCATCTCCCTGATGAGGAAAGGCTGAGAGAGCTGGGGCTCTTCAGCCTGGAGAAGAGAAGGCCGAGGGGAGACCTTATCTATGTTTACAAGTACCTAAAGGGTGGGTTGAAGGAGGATGGAGCCGGACTCTTTTCAGTGGTTTCCAGTGACAGGACGAGGGGCAACGGGCACAAGCTGGAACATGGGAAGTTCCATTCAAATCTGAGGAAAAACTTCTTTCCGGTGAGGGTGCCAGAGCCCTGGAACAGGCTGCCCAGGGAGGTTGTGGAGTCCCCTTCCCTGGAGATCTTCAAGCCCCGCCTGGATGCAGTCCTGAGTGATGTGCTCTGGGCAACCCTGCTTTAGCAGGGGAGTTGGACGAGATGATCTCTAGAGGTCCCTTCCAACTGACAATTACATGATTCCACATTGCTGTCGCTCAGGTGACTGGAGCTGCAGCACCTCACCCGAGTTCGCAGAAACCCCCAAGTACTATCTCGGGCTTATCTGCTGCATTTTCCCTTCAAAAAGGTTGTAGTACAGTCAGATGTCTCCAGTGTCAACGGAGATGTAAGTCCTTCCTCCAGCATGCGCAGGAGAGGATGGGGGGGGCGGGGGGTAGCGTAAAGAGCACATCAACAAGGAGAACTGTAGTAACAGCCAATATGTATGAGTGGCATCCCTTGCCTAGGAGAGGGATTAAAACTATTGAAAATGTTGGTTTAGGTGCAGAAGCCAGGGGACCGGGAAGTCCCTGAGGGTCGGAAGGCTCTACAGAGGAACCTGGACAGGTTGGATCAATGGGCCAAGGCCGATGGGATGAGGTTCAATAAGGCCAAGTGCCAGGTCCTGCATTTCGGTCACAACAACCCCAGGCAACGCTACAAGCTCGGGGAAGAGTGGCTGGAAAGCTGCCCAGCAGAAAAGGACCTGGGGGTGTTGGTGGACAGCTGGCTGAACATGAGCCAGCAGTGTGCCCAGGTGGCCAAGAAGGCCAACGGCATCCTGGCCTGTGTCAGGAACAGCGTGGCCAGCAGGAGCAGGGCAGTGATGGTGCCTCTGTCCTGGGCACTGGTGAGGCCTCACCTCGAGGGCTGTGTTCAGTTCTGGGCCCCTCACCACAAGAAGGACATTGAGCTGCTGGAGCGTGTCCAGAGGAGAGCCACCAAGCTGGTGAGGGGTCTGGAGAACAAGTCATAGGAGGAGAGGCTGAGGGAACTGGGCATGTTTAGTTTGGAGAAGAGGAGGCTGAGGGGAGACCTCCTTGCCCTCTACAACTCCCTGAAAGGAGGGTGTAGAGAGGTGGGTGTTGGCCTCTTCTCCCAAGGGAATAAGGACAGGAGCAGAGGAAATGGTCTAAAGTTGGGGCAGGGGAGGTTTAGATTAGATATTAGGAAGAATGACTTTCCTGAGAGGGTGGTCAGGCCCTGGAACAGCCTGCCCAGGGAGGTGGTGGAGTTGCCATCCCTGGAGGTATTTAAGAAACGTGTAGAC
This sequence comes from Numenius arquata, assembly GCF_964106895.1. Classification (NCBI taxonomy): domain Eukaryota; kingdom Metazoa; phylum Chordata; class Aves; order Charadriiformes; family Scolopacidae; genus Numenius; species Numenius arquata. The sequence goes on along the minus strand of NC_133585.1, from coordinate 24,593,850 downwards.
GTGGCACTTCAGGGCATGCTCTAGTGCCTGAGATTGTGGGGGTCGTGTGTGTGTGTGTGTGTGTGTGTGGTTTGACTCGGTGATCTCAGAGATCCTTTCCAACCACGAAGATTCTGTCATTCTGTGAAGTCTGTGAGGCAAGCAGGAGGCATCGGGACAAATGCTGTAAATATGCCATTAAAATTTGCAGTTCTCCAACTGCTGCAGGTCCCTGAGAGCGATTGACAGGTTTTGGTCCAGGCTCGTGTGCTTCAAAGGAGGGAGCCATTTGCCCGTATTTAAGAGATCACAGAGAATTATCCCTGCTCCTGCCATTAAACTGTATTTCTCCATGAGACATTATAGCGTTTGGTGGATCTTTTTTTGCCAGGACTTTATGCACATGATGCCCAGAGGGGTGAAGGCTCTTGCCAGGCTTTCGAGGTGCTTCTGCTAACAGAAGCTTAACAGATGCACAACATTGCCTACCGCTTTTCTGTCCCTGTTCTTCCAGTGCTCTTGAAGAAACTTCAGGTCTAGATGGCATTACAGTTGCCTCCCTCCCCACGATATCTTTCAATTTAAACAGTTTGAACAGCTCCGGTTTCTTACTAAACATCTAACAGAGCAATGAAGTTGGTTATAATCCACCTTGAATCCGTTTTGCTGCCACGCAATATGCCTGAGAACTTTTTGCTACCCAAAGTCTTTCTGTTGCAGGGAGGCAAAATGAGTTACGGTTCTCAATAAACTCAGTTTGCTGCTAATCCTGAAAATTCTTGAAAGAAGTAATTTCACTTGGACTTTCAGCCAACGTCCATAATTTCTATTTCCCTTTAAAAGACCCACCGCTGGTTCTGCAGGCATTTTATTCTTTAGTATTAAAGGATTTCATTTAGTCCTTTCTCTAGTATTAGAATTATTGAATATGCAAAGCAAGGAAATAGAACGAGCCAGTTGCTGGGTGGATTAAGGAAAGATTTCAGAAAAGAGACTGTTTGGCCCCTAGTTAGAGGTCACCAAGTTTTCTCTTTTGCTGGGTCCACCCTGGCAGAGAAAAGTGGATAGCAGGGGAGAGCTGTTACTTGATAAATCCCCTGGGATTTGCCAGATCTCCTGTAAAAGAGCAGGTTGTCACTGAACTTTGTGACAGTTTGCATGGACGTTGAGAGGAAAGTTGACCCTGGTTGCTTGAAATCCTACGAGCTCTAATTACAGCGTGCTACGTGGGTGTCTACTGATGGTAAATATATCGCCCTTTCTATACTGGGTTTTACACCACTGTGAACAGTTGCAAAGGCTTAGGAGGGCTGTGTTTGCTGAGGGCTGTTTCTTCATCCTGCCCAGCTGTGTTGGGGCAGCCACATCTGGGGCTGGACATGGCTGAGGAGCCCAGCCATCCGGTGGTGCAGCCGGGTGATAGTGCTCATCTCCCCAGCACGCACAGGAGATGGGCAGAGCGATGGGAGCTGTGCGCAGGCAGCCTTGGGTCTCCTGCTAGCCAAGGTAAAAGAGAAGTGGGTCAGGAACAACCCCGGTTAAACCTATTCAAGAGTTTGCAGCTGCAAACTTTTGCTGAGAGCTGAAGTCTGGGAGGTGGAGGTGTTTCCTTGCAGGATGTAAGGAGCCTTTTCTTCTACACAGTTTTAAACTTAGTACATCCATTGCCTGGGATCACCGCTGACATCCATAAACCATCTGTCCCACTGGCTCTCCACCGCTCCAGCTGTGACATGGCTGTCCCCTCTCGGACCACAGAACAATGGGCCAAGGCTTTTCACCCTTTTAAAATCCACTAAATCGCAGAATACGCTGCGCTTTCAGAGCCTGTTTTGTAGATTTTCTTTGCCAACACAAGAGCATGAAACACTGTTTTTGGAAAGCAGTTGGGACCTTCTGACATCCGAGTTGTAAGGGAAGTTAAACCAAGTCAGCGGGTCAGTTGCATTTCCCAGTGGATACTCTAGTTTCTTCCATGATTTAAAAGATAGTTTGAAAGCAACTAAGCTCAAATAAAGGAAATGAGAGAATAACTGGGGATGTCACAAGGCTGTTGATTTCCCTAGACAAGTTTGTGGTCGTTTTCTAGACATTTAAGAGATTTTCCTTTCCCCTAAATCCATGTTGGTTTTAAAATATACAATGTGGAAAAAGTAATATTGGAGTAATAGAAAATCATGCAGTTCTGCCACCACATCACACTGTCAGGACCACTGTTTTTTTTTTTTAATTCAGTAATAAGTTAAAAGTGACATACAGTGAGGAGAAGAATATCACTGGCCATTTTTTGAGTAGAGATGAGCGCAGGTTAGTTTCCTCCCATCTCCTCATCATCCCAAATTTTTCGCAGTTAAGAAAAGCTCAGTTCTGTACTCAAAGAAAGGAGCTCCCTGCCCTTCCCCTTGTCCTGGGGCTCTTCCTGTACCCAGAGATGCCATCACATTGCGGCGGCTGCTAGTGGCTTCTCGGTTGTGAAGCACCACTAATGAGAACAATTTGTGCCTTATTTCTGGTTGCCCTTGGGATCTGCAGGAAGGTTTGTAATTCTCCTGTGGCACTTTTCCCTAACCCCGTTTAATTTCATTTGTGAGATTGTCCTATGGAGCTCGGTGTCACTGGACTAGACTCTTTTTAAAAAGGTCCTCTAGCTCTGGTGGGAAGTTGAGATGTGTTTTCAGAATTGCCTTCATTAGGACAAGCTCCCCATTGTCACACAATCAGCCTTGTACTCCTCAGCTGATGGGAACTTGGGGTCACATCTGCCATTTGAGACCTGTTTTGGCGAGCCCAGGAAAATTTACCACCCACCTTTCCATCCTGGGATTTAAAAGTTGCAGCTAAATAAGCATTTGTGGAAAAAAACATCCACTTGCCACTGATCTTGGTCCAAGGTTGGCTCTGGCCTGCCACCAGGCAGACACCCATCGCAGGCAGTTTCACAAGCTGCAGTGCTGGAGGGGAAGCTCAAGTGGGGACAATAACCATACACACCAGCATGTGCAAGCAAGTCAGCCTTACCTCTGCCTGTTTTTCTTGTGTGCTGCCAGGAGACCTTATTCCCTTACATCAAAAACAACGTGAAGGAGTATCTGCGCGCTCACTGGGAGGAGGAGGAGTGCCAGCGGGATGTTGGACTTCTGAGGAAACAGGTTAGTAACAGGGCTAAACTGTGTCTCTCCAGGTTTTCATTGGATGGCTGAGACTTAGGGTCACTTGGACTCCCCCAGTTAGCCAACACAAGCCCATACCTCTCTTTGCCCCCCGTGGAGGCTGGTTGCCTTGATGGGGTGATTCTCCCCCACCCAAAGCCTGGAGTTGTTCTTGGGGAAGGGCTGGTGCTTGGTAGGCAGCAGCTCAGCTGCTTCCCTCAGCATGCCTTGGTCTTCACAGCCCCCAGGTGGGTGTCGAACCACGGCTTTTCAGGCTCATGCCTGCACTGTGCCCTTCTCTTGCTGAATCCACCGCCTGAGGCTTCCAGGTGCCTGTTTGGGAAGCAGTGCAGAGGGATGGCAGAGTACTTGTACCACACAGGGCCATCCGTAATTCCAGACCTGTGGCTGTCTGAAGCCAACAGATGAATTTGCTTCTTTGCCTTAATTTCAGTAATGAAATACTTGAGCAAAGATCATTCTCGTTAGAGTATTTACAGTACAGCTACAGTAGTGCTGATTGTTGGACTTGGAAAGTACAATCCAAGCAAGTGTTTCTAGACATTACTGAAGTCTGAATCTCCCATTGAGAAAAGCATTCAAACAGTGTTATAACCCTTAATGTGAAGAGCAGTTCAAGCTGTGTCCTGCACAGAGGTGTGTTGATGCAGCTCTTAGACCCCTTTCCTAAATTGAGATGTTGAGACCAATCCATCTCTTCCCTCACCTCTTTTTATCATGGGTGATTTCCAGGCTCAGGAGGACTCCAGCTTGGATGGGGCAGTGCTGATCCCTTTGGAGAGTGGAAGCGGGGAGGAGGAGCTGGAGCGGGTCATCCAGGCGGTGGTGGACAATGTGCACTGGCAGATGTCTCTGGACAGGAAAACCACAGCGCTGAAGCAGCTGCAGGGTCACATGTGGAGGGCAGCCTATGCAACTGGGCACGTCAAAGGAGAGTGAGTAATTGTGTGTCCCTTTCCCTGGTGTAGGTATGGGGTGCATCTTTCCTAGATGTCTATTAGCAGAACAACTGCATAAGCTATTCCTGGAAACAGCCCCATGTACAAATGCCTTGCTACCTTGGTGTAGAAGCCAATACGTTTACATCCAGTCACGGCTTAAGCTAGGCCACTGCTGTCATGGAACCAGCTGCAGACACTTCAATTCAAACTTGATCATGCAGTGAAACACAAATCCATTGAGCTTAATCTTTGGATCTAGGGAACCAAAAGCTTACAGTAATCTCGGGACTGACCAGTTGTCTCAGTGCCCACTGGGAAGATGACATGTGGGTGAGGGTGTTTCTCCTTAAGGAAAAATCGACAGGTACATGCTGGGGACACCTAGTTCTCTCGACCTAGGGAGGGTCCATAAAGGAGGTGGTGTCTGAGAAACAGAACAAGGCAATGGAGGTGTGACATGAGGTGATTCTGCTCCCACAACCAGCAGAACATTCATCTGGGACAACTATCTTCTGCATTCAAAATTCAGAAAATGTCTCAATATTTCTCTACAAAGATTTCTTGGTAAACCAAGAGACTGAGGCACGAGTATGAACTTCTGACAGTTCTCTATCTTCCATTTTTATCCCTGAATTGCACTCACATTTTGGAACAAGCCAGGCTGGAAGGGTCAGATCCTTTCAGTTGTTTCCTCCTGCTTTGTCTCTTACCTGTGCGTTTCCTGCCTTTCCACTTTTTTTTTTTTTTTTTTTGTCTTCAGGCTCCTCTTTGTGTTTCAGCCACAACAGCAAAACTAGGGACAACTGGAGTTAAGCCTGATCTTCGTAATTAGGTCGAGCGATACTTAGTTAAACGATGCATTTCAAGTTCCTAAGGAAGTAAAACAAACTGTTAAGTTCACAAAGTGTTTTTGCCAAAGGAAGAAGAAAAAATGCTCAGAGAAAAATATAAACATCCACCAGAAAAAGCAACAAAACCCAAAAGCAAGTCAAGAGGGACAGCCATCCTGTTGGTTTTCTTTTAAAAACAGGGCTAATTGTCTTAGAGTGGCCCAAAAACTGTGGGGCTAGCCCTGCTGCTTGACAGCATCCAAGGAGTGAGATCTCTAAAGTCTCCCCCTCGTTCAACTGTATCTGGCACGTCAGCGCCTGAAATCCAGGCACTGAATTCAGCATGTGAACATGAGTGGGGCTGGAACTTTCTGCAGGTGCCTTAGAACCTCAAAATATTTTCAGCTGACACCAGAAACAACTATGAAAATGAACTTTTTTCTTTTTTTTTTTTTTTCAAAATGCATAACATAACAAGGGCCTGAGCAGATGGCCAAGAAACTGGAGACGAAGAAAGAGCCAGCTGATTGCTACAAGTCTGCAAAACTCAGTCCAACACCTTCTTTTGCATCTATTTGGAGTCCTCTTTCTTCAGTCGTTCAGGTGCTAATATCCCCGTATCAAAGAATCACAGAATCTCATGGGGTTGGAAGGGACCTCTGGAGATCATCTAGTCCAACCCCCTGCCAAAGCAGGTCCACCTAGAGCAGGTTGCACAGGACAGTATCGGGGCAGTATCTTTGGGCCTTGAGCCAAATGGCCAGACAGATCTTTGCAGTAGAGAGGGAAGACTGTGATTTGGACTGGGGTGAAAATTTGGTTCCCTGGGGATCACGTCTCCTCCAGCTCCTCTCCATCCTTCTGCCATATCAAACTCAAACCCCCTCCCTGCCCTTCCGAGGCTGTTTGTGGCTTTCCTTATCAACCATCACACATAATATTGAGGGACTAATTGTCAGCCTCACGTTGTTCCTCTTGAGCATCCTCTAGCCTTCAGTTTCTCTCATTACATGGGTCATCTTGTAAATGCTCTTTGCATACAAAGAGCTTTTACATACATGTAGATGCACCACAGGACGAGGTCTTGTGGTATAAATGAGAAGGGAATGAGGGAACCAACAGACACGTCTGTTAGCAGTTACACAGCAGTTGCCTTGGCTTTGGTCATAGAATCATTCAGGTTGGAAAAGGCCCTTGGGATCATTGAGTCCAACCATCAACCCCACTCTACAAAGTTCTTCCCTACACCATATCCCCCAGCACCACATCTAAACGACTCTTCAGGGATGGTGACTCGACCACCTCCCTGGGCAGCCTGTTCCAGTGTCTGACCACTCTTTCTGTGAAGAATTTCTTCCTAATGTCCACTCTAAACCTACCCTGTTGCAGCTTGAAGCCATTCCCTCTTGTTCTATTGCTAATTACCTGAGAAGAGACCAGCACCAACCTCTCTACAATGTCCTTCCTCCTTCCCTCTGTCACGCCTTTGCTCTTGCTTGTCTGTGGGCAGCTACTACCCAGGAGTTAGACAGAGCTCACATTTTGAGACTCACCTGCCCGCTGCTAGATCAATATATTGCCTTCCCCAGCACTCTGCAAGGCCAGAAGAATAAGGGGAGGGATGCTGCTGCCTAGTGAACGGGAGCTGGTTCACCCTCTGCAGTGCAGTTAAGCCAGGGACACAGCTGGCACACGGGTAGCACAACCTGACCAAGTCGCTGAACAGAGTAACTCTGACCTCAGTCCCTTAGGAGACGCTCCTTTCCCGAGTTGTTGTCTGGCTTCAAGTAGTGCTGCTCATTTAGCTCCTGCAGCTGCAACCTCCTCTTGGCTCCTCCCTACGCATGGTCAGAGCCTGAGCCTGGGGGGTGGGTTTGCCCCATATGGATGAAAGTTACAGCCTATAGCTCTTACCAACAGGGAAACCTTTGTAGCTTGCAAGGCAGGTGGGACTCAGGATGCAAGAGCCTGTCTTCTCTGTCCTCCCCCTTAGTCCTCCTTCGCAGAGAAAAGCGGCCATTTCACAGAATCACCTAGGTTGGAAGGGACCCTTTAAGATCATCTAGTCCAACCAATGAGAAAAAAAAAAAACAAAAAAAAACCACAACCCCCCCCCCCCACACACACACAACACACCACACACAACCCACACACACACCACCACACCACCCAACACTAATCCATATCCCCGAGCACCATGTCAACTCCTCTCTTGAATACCTCCAGGGATGGTGCCTCAACCACCTCCCTGGGCAGCCCATTCCAATGCCTGATAACCCTTTCAGTAAAGAAATATTTCCTAATATCTAACCTGAACTTCCCCTGGCGTAACTTGAGGCCATTATCCCTTGTCCTATCATCTGTAACTTGGGAGAAGAGACCGACCCCCGCCTCTCTACAGCCTCCTTTCAGGGAGTTGTAGAGAGCGATAAGGTCTCCCCTCAGTCTCCTCTTCCCCAGACTGAACAACCCCAGCTCCCTCAGCCTCTCCTCGTTAAGACTTGTGCTCCAACCTTTTCTCCCCTCTCCAAATTGAAGGCACTGAAGAAACTCCTGCTAACTGTCTGAAACAGCTCATCAGAGCTGCTGTCTGTGTAACAGTGACTAAGCTGCTCAGTTGGCTGGAGCTAAGAATATATCACCGGCTGCTGGTACAGACTCCCCAGCTGCAGAAGCCCTGAGCGGATTGAGAATGAAGTCCCCTTGCAAACTAATGGGACAGCTGTTACTGTGCCTGGCTAAAGGCGTTCCTCCAGGTGCCTCTGGGTTTGCCCTTAACCTGCTGCCCTGTTTTACTCCAGAATCTTCGAAGACGTGGTTCCAGCCATCCGGAAGTGGCGGGAAGCAGGCATGAAGGTCTATATCTACTCCTCGGGCAGCATCGAAGCCCAGAAGCTTCTGTTCGGATACTCTACAGAAGGTGATATCCTAGAGGTAGATAACCTTACCACTTTCCTTACAGCTTCTCCCTCTGCAGAGCGCTTCCCTCCCACAACTGCCCTTGCCATAACGCTTCATGAATAGAGTCTGGGACAGGAAGGTGGGGCAGTGGGTTTGACCCACAGGAGCTAAGCTCAGCCAGCTGAGTATGCTATGGAAAGGGGATGTGTCATTCAGGAGTGAGGTTTTCATGTGGCACTCAGCAACTGCCTTTGTTTTTCTCTCTCTTTCAGCTCTTTGATGGCCACTTTGATACCAAAATAGGCCCCAAGGTAGAAAGTGAAAGCTACAGAAGGATTGCTGCCAGTATTGGGTGCGCCACCAACAACATCCTCTTCCTGACGGATGTCCCTCGAGGTAGGTGGCCTGCCAGTCCTGTTGGTTTTCACCTGTGCAAGGGAGGCAGGTGAGACATTTAAACACATGCTGCTGATTTGTCACCAGCACCCCAGAAATGCTGCAGACCACCTTGCTACGGTGGCATCCCCTGAGCTGCTGCCATGCTCCTTCCTTTACACATCCAGCCTCTCACACAGCGGTGGGATATCCGTGAACAGTGTTGCAATGAGGGAAAATAGGTCAAGTAGAAAACCTGCCCTTGCACCAGCAAGCAAGGAGATGTTGTTAAAGCTGAGTGGAGCATTCGCTGAAGCAGGCAGCGTGCTCCATTTACAAACAGGGTCAGTGGTTTTCATAACCTGTGCTTGGGGGAACAGATGATGTCTCCTGTGCTGCTATGTGGCACACGTGGTGGCTGGTTCTTTGTGCCACTTGCCGTTTGGTTATGTTCAGCAGCAGGAAAACATTGTTCCTGGTCACCAAGACTTGACCCTTGGAAAGCCAGACTGAGGAAGCTAATGTGTTTTCCTGCCTTTGCTGGAAACATCTTTCTGGCAGAAATGGCACTGGGATGTGATCTCAGTCTAAGCCAGCTCAGTCCCCAGGAGTTAGCCCTTGTCTCCTCCCCAGCCCTGGCGGCAGAGTTGGTGGGAGCTTGCAGTTACCTCCTTTTCCCTTTATCGTCTTCCTGTGGCCTCTTGCTGTGCTTGGGGAGCAGAGGAAGCTTGTGAGAAGGGACTCTCAGCAGCGTGTGTTGGAGTTGCTAATGCCCAGCTTCTTCGTGACAAGAATCAAGCTGCCAGTATGTGCTACCTGCACTCTGCCTTGGACGGTCATCACTTGGGAGAGGGGAGGAGATGGTGAGGCAGCCAGCTCCCATAGAATCATAGAATCATCTAGGTTGGAAGGGACCTTTAAGATCATCTAGTCCAACCGTCAACCTAACTCTGATAAAAAAACAAAAGAAAACCATACAAAAAAAAACAACCCACATTACTCAACCATGTCTCTAAGCACTATGTCAACACATCTTTTGAAAACCTTCAGGGATGGTGCCTCAACCACTTCCCTGGGCAGCCCATTCCAAGGCTTAATAATCCTTTCTGTGTCAAAATTTTTCCTAATATCCAATCTGAACCTCCCCTGGCGCAACTTGAGGCCATTTCCTCTTGTCCCATCACCTGTGACTTGGGAGAAGAGACCAACACCCCCCCTGGCTACCCCCTCCTTTCAGGGAGTTGTAGAGAGCGAGAAGGTCTCCCCTCAGCCTCCTTTTCTCCAGGCTGAACAACCCCAGCTCCCTCAGCTGCTCCTCACAAGACTTGTTCTCCAGACCCCTCACCAGCTCCGTTGCCCTTCTCTGGACCCGCTCCAGCCCCTCAATGTCTTTTTTGTGGTGAGGGGCCCAGAACTGGACACAGCCCTCGAGGTGGGGCCTCACCAGTGCCCAGGACAGGGGGACCATCACCTCCCGAGTCCTACTCACCACGCTGTTCCTGAGACAGGCCAGGATGCTGTTGGCCACCTGGGCACACTGCTGGCTCATGTTCAGCCCACAGTCCACCAACACCCCCAGGTCCTTTTCTGCCCGGCAGCTCCAGCCGCTCTGCCCCAAGCCTCACATTATGCAGCAGCTACAGTAATCCACAGCAGGTCTCCTGGGAGCTGGTCCCTGGCTAGAACCTTGCAATGCCATGTGCAAATGCTGTTCTTTCAGTCTCAACCTTTAAAAGCACTTCAGTGTTTTGGGGCATCTACAGGCCTTAATGAGAAGTTGGTAAGCACATCTCATCTCCGCTCTCCCCACCTCTGTTTCAGAAGCCAACGCGGCTGAGGAAGCGGATACTCATGTGGCTGTGGTGATCAGACCAGGCAACGCAGGACTGACGGACGATGAGAAATCGTATTACAGCCTCATCTCATCTTTCACTGAACTTTTCCTGCCTTCCTCCACTTAGGGAAAGTGGCACACGCACAAAGGACTGTGCTTCACCTGAATTGTCTTTGTGTAACTTTAGGTAATTTTCATAATCAGAATTTAAAACCAAACCCACATCATGTCTTGGACCCGTGACTAGTGCAGACAGGTATGGATGGAGAGTATGGTGTGGAGTCACTTGTGCAGTAGGACAGAGGCCTGCAGCAGCCAGCTGGAGCTGGGAACAGGGTGAGGAGCAGCAGCCATGAGCCCCGCTGTTCCTCCCCTTTCCCGGCAAACAATTAGCTCAGGGGATGTTTCCTTCAGATTCACCCATTGAAATCTGGTGCTGAGACACCCCACCATGAGCTCTGGGGTCTGCAAATAAGGTGTGTGTCCCCCTGTCCCAGAGGGATCTCCAGAGACCACGGGAGGATATAAGCTTCTTCCTGCAGGTGGGGTTGCTGGCCAAGTCAAAACTTTCAAAGCTGGGGGGTTAGGATGCCCGATGGAAAATGCCACATGTGGGCTATACTGCAGTAGGTTTGGGCTGCCACAGAAGAAAACCAGCCCTTGCTGCAAGCAAGTTCTGTAGACCAGGAATAACTTAAGTCTTTGCTATATCCACAGCAGGTCTAGGTACAAAACAGTACAACTTGCATGCTTAGAGCTACACAGCCAGCCTACCAGAATGACGTAAAAGTGTATATAAATATAGCTTTAAAAATTAAATTATAGACCCACCTCACCACTGCATCATAGTGCTGGGCTATGGGATCCAACGGGCTGAACATCCAACTGGGTTGGACTAGATGATCTCCAGAGGTCCCTTCCAACCCCATATCATTCTGTAACATCAAAGTCAGCTTGACTAAGTTTCTGAAGTATCTACCTTAGCACTAACCCACAGAGCTCCTTCTCAGTAGCCAACGTCACCCTGTTACACATTGATAACAGTGGTCAGCTGTGAGCAAACCTTGACAAACAATGCTCCTGAGGGATACATCGTGCTGCATTTAATAAGAATTAAACCCCTGAGCTTTTCACTCACCCTTCCTAAATCGTGCCAATTTATATCAGGTGCTCATGGAGCTTTTCCTAATGTAGTAAATAAAACCACAATGTTGTTTTCATTATGTTCACTCCATTCCAATAGTTAGCTTTCCTGTCTATCACCAGTGATCCCAGCATTTATTTTTTTTTTAAACCTATGAACACTTTGTTTTCCTGCTTTCACCCTCCCTGGTCCTTTCTTTAAGGCAGACAACCCTGTCCTGCCAAGGAAGCTGTATTACCTCCTTTTCGGTAGGTGGTCAGTGGGGGTGCAGGAGTGAGAGCCACAGCTGGGTTACACCTAGCAATAGTGGAGGCAGAGGCAGCCCGAAACCCCAGTTCCCTGGTGCTGGCACTTTGTGCACGGGTGTCACTTGCTACTTAAGTCATTTCTGCATGGCTGCGCTTGAGCTTGCCCTCATGGACATCCGAATTAGAATACTAACGAACGTGTTGCCTTCCTGAGCTCTGATCTACACCTACAGCTGTCCCTCTTGAGGGAGGCTGGCTGGGTAGAGAGACCAAGCACGAGACGGGCATTTTGGGAGGAAATCACATCATGCCAGCATTGCCCTTCTAAAACTGATGGCAGCAGGTAAGGCTGTGAGGCAGCGGGTCTGGATGCCTTTCTGGGCTGTGTAATGACTGCGATCCTCCTCCTAGAAAGAGCCTGCTAATTAGCGGTGTTTACAGTAAGCGCATCTGCATGGTTGAATAGTCCCTGGCTTCCTTAAGTGTTAATTTTAATCATGACGCTGTAAATACTCACCTTTTGTTTCGCCTTTGTCATCAGAAAGCTCTGCATGGGGTAGGAAACAAAAATAAAAAATAAAACTCACTTTCTCCATAAAAGCACTTTATTCAGTGGTCATTTTTCAGTGTATATCAGTTGTCATTTAGTTGTACTGAAATGTGCCGTTAGAAATACTCTAGAAATGTACAGAGTTATCACCAAACACCTGAATTTCAGTTTGGATTGCATATAGAAAAAGGAAAGAAAAAAATAAAAATCACGAACATCATCTTTTTTTTCCCTGTCATAAAATTGCAAAATATAAAATGATAAACTGAAAGTATTAGTTGATTTAAAAAAAAAAAAAAAAGTCACGGTGGACTATTTACAGTAAAATACCCTTGAAACAAATCACTATTTTGTGCTCCATATGCATTGAGTGCGTGTGCCCGTGTAAGAGGATCTCCACCTGCATCTTCTCCAGGCTGTCCCCTCCTGCCCTCATCCAGGAGGAGCTCCCTAGATGGGCTGCTGGGGAGCCCTGTGCCTTAACGCCGCTGTGCCCTTGGACCACCCTCAGCACGTCCCTCCAGGAAAGCTTCCCACACAGCTACAAGGAAGAGGCCTTCAGCAGTCCAACAGCAACCCTCTGTGGGCTGGAGATGCTCTGGAATTATAACACAGCTGCCCGAGAACAAATTTTGGCTCGCAGAAGATAAAGGGCTGGCTTTAAAGCTTTCTACTTAAGATTAGTTTTGACAGAAGTTTTCCCAGCTGTTTCTCCTTTCAGGAGAGGCCCCTGACCTTTGCAGAAGACTGAATGCCCTCCTGCCTTTTCCCTCTCTCAGAAATGCCACGGTGCAGTACGAATTCCCCTTCGAATGTCTTGCCACCAATTTAATTTCTGCTTATTTTCCTGCAGCTCAGACAAGACGCAAAGCCTAAGCTGAGCCTGACTGGTGAAGGAAAACAGGAGCCACGTTCATGAGAAGGAACTGCCGCCGTTCCCTTGCCCGGCCAATACAGCAGCCTTCCCCAAATCAGGCTTTCAAACAGGGGCTTTAAGCTCCTGCTTTTTCTTTGAAAACAGACCTTCTGTTTGAATACATCCCTTGAGGGAGGATGAAGCCCTTTCTGGTTTTGCTGGTCCCTTCCTGCACCTCCAGCCCTCAGGCCACATCAGCCAACCTCCAGGGCAGAACCGCCTCCCTGCGCCTTGGAAGCCCCCTTAAACCCGTGGCAGACTCCGCTCAGGACAACTGGCCGCACTGAGGGGTCCGGAGCCCAGGGCTAGTGTCAGCCTCTCTGAAGTTTGACTTCTCTTAAGTGTACAAGGAGCAAAACCAAACCCTATGCCCAAAATCACCTGCAACGGTTCTGTTCTCATCGCAGGTGAGCCCAGTGTCTCTTACACAATGTTTTCCCCCTCAGTGAATCAAAAAAATAAAAAAAAATAAAAAATGCTTTTGAAATATTACACACGATATGCGGTGGAAGCACTACATACTTACAAGGAGCAGCCTCTTCTGGGTCATCTTCAGAGCACACAGGCATTCCCATCTTAATTCAGCACCTTGCTTCCACCAGCCCCCACCGTTGAGTCTGAAATACAAAGCCAAGCGCAGCACCCCACTGGGCCGTCTCGTCTGGCTCAGGGATGGTCCACCCGGCTACAAAGCAGCATCGGGCCAAGTCTCCTTTCCCGATCACAGCACGGTTTCTCCTAAACCTGGCTTTAGCATCGGCTGCTTTCCAGCCTGGAAGAAATGCCTGCCTGCTCGCCGTAAAAGCCAGTCAGTTGAGGTCTTCCACTGCACAATTCCAAAGTCCAGGAGAAGCAGCCACTCTTTCTCACCCTACCAAGTTACAACCGGTTGGCAGCAAAGAAAACAATGCAAGAAACACATGAAAGATGTAGTCTGGTGACTTGGGAACCAGCAACTCCTGAAGGCTCTTGGTGCACAGAGAAGTCAGTTTCCTTCATGTCATCCTCTGCAGAGCAGGCTGAGGAGCGCCTGTCTCGGAGGGGCATCACGAGGACTGGCTGTTGAATGTTTTGAACAACAGGAGTGTGACAGAGCCCGTTAGAAAAAGTCACCGGTAGCACAAACAGCTTGTGCTCTCTCATGCTGCTGCCGAGAAGAATCCACTCCTCTTCCAGCAGACACCTATTTTTGTTTGGCTCTTGATGAGACAGCCACCCTCAGAGCCCTTTAGCAATACAATCATGATTGCACATGAATACAAACTCATCAAAAAAGTGTAAATGAGGTCATGTTTAACCCATGAGACCACACCTGCCCCCCTCCCCCCTGCCAGAGGACAGGCTACACCTGATCTGTCTGGTACTCAGAGGCTTCTGATAAGCTTTCCGAAAAGCTCAGAAAGTTTTCCTGGTACTCAGAGCAAACGATCTCAAATCTGTAGTGCCTAAACTCCACTGCAAATGTGCCGAAGTAGCATAGGAAGCACATCACCAGACCCCACTGGATCCTGGAAGCATGTATGTGGATGCCCTGCGCCATGAGGATGAAATCTGGAAGAGGACAGTCAAGGAGAACTAGTGGGAGCAGAGACACCAACCACGATGAGAGAAAGCCAACAGGGGAGACAATAAAATCTTGGCAAAGTCAGCCGGATGACAGTCAGCCCAGCCAGCCATCATCAGGAGGGTGTGAATGTGGAGCCAGGGACGGAAGGGATGTCAGGTGTCCAACAATGCCCATGGAGCACAGCAGCTCTCCTACACAGACCAGGCTTCCTGATCACAATTCAGGATGATAAACATTTACAGCGGGAAAGACTTAGGTGCAGAGAAGTCAATGACTTGCTTGAACATCCGATTAGCCAGTGACAGCCAGCGAGCTGGGGATCTCTGGCTGTGGGCCCCTACCTGCCAGGATCCTCCCAGCATCATATCTCTGCACCACAGGCAACAGGAACACCTTTCAACCTACACTGTGCATTCTCTTTAGATCACCTGCAAAATCATCCCTTTCTGTGAAATACGGAAGCATCAGTCTAGACAGTGTGGCATGCTATACGGAAAGGGAAAAAAAATGCTGCCAGACCCAGAAACTGTCCTCTGGGCTCATGTACCCTGTGTGCTCGGACCGTGTGTTACCTGGCATCAGGGTCTCATTGCTGTGCCTTGGGTTATGCTGGAGTACTCCATAAAAGCAATCCTCAGCTTCCTGAAAGCAGAGGACACCTTCCTGAGCTGGGGACTTGCCCTAGCCCAGTGGACATCTCCTCTAAGCCTACTGGCTCTCCTGTCTCTCAGAGTTTCCTCTGCACTCCAAATGCAGAATCACACATCTTACACAGGTTCAACAAGCAAACGAGCAGCCTCTCCCACGCTTTAACTGCGCAAAGCAGGGAATCGGAGATTTTTCGTCTTGAGCTTAGTGTATACAACCAAAGCTTCATTTCAGCAAACAGCATACTGTGTCTGGCTTAAGGATCTTCTACTTTCCCTGGAGTGCAAGGGTTATGCACAAGCTGCATGGGATGGGGAGCCAACCCCAAGCCTTTGCAAGGCGTATGTGTGTGTGTGTGTGATGGAACGCCTGCCTCAGCCTGCCCCCCTCCAACAGAGAGCCTTAAGCTTTCAGTGCCAAGCAGCTGGCTGGGGAAGGTTAGGTTGGCAGCACCCAGCATGTCAGTACAGGAGCAGCTACGCCCTGGCTTACCCAGCCGCTCCTGGCAGAAACCTCCGAAGACAGCAGTGTAGCATCCACCCGGCCCAGCTCCTCACACGCAGCCCTATCCTACGTACACCCTGGGGGAGCTATGGGCTGGGGGCAAGGGCAGGAGGGAAGCACGACAAGAACCGGGCAAACTTCCACATTACGTACACCAAAGTGTGATGATCGGCTACAATTTTTTCCAAGGAAGCTTAAGAGGTGACTGACGGCACATCTTCACACCAATCTTCTGTTCCTCTGGAGGCTGGCTGGACTGTTCAAAACCAGCCAAGTGATGAAGGAATTGCTTTAAGAACAGGCTGTTCCCTGAAGAGGGGGATTAGCTTTATTCCTCACCATTTATTCTTGCCCTCTCGTTTATCCCGGCACTAACATTGATGCAGTGAATGGACTCACCCTAAACGAACACCCAGGGCACGTGAGTACTGGAGTGGGGCTGACAGGCGCGAGGTGGAAAGGAAGCCACATGTACCTCCAGTCTGAGTGACCACAGACCCCACAGCCCAAATCCCACTTGTAAAGCACCTAGTCTTACCCGAAGTTCACACAACCCAGCAGCTCTTGACTGTCATAACTGTCTTAAAAGGCAGAGCTGGATGTAGCACCCTGGAACCTTTCAACAAACAAATCAAAATCTCATCTTCAGAAACCTGATTTCTTCCCCTGTTCCTTTGTTCTCCTAAGAATTTTTATCTCAATATTTTGTATAATCTTAAATGCTACTTTGTAGGTAAGCAGTGGTGCCATTAAATCACACAGATACAAGTCAATATTGTAACCACTTTGGATATCACTAAGAAGTTTTAGAAACATTTATGAAGGAAGTGAGCCCATCTGTGAAGCAGTGCATCCTGGTAAAACGTAGCAAGTAGCAAAATGAGCCATCATAGGATCATGCCATGAAGACAAGCTGAGTAGCATTCCTAAATGCTTTGAGAACCTAGGACGGATGTGAGAAGAGCCAATGGTCCGTGCTGCAGAGAGTGTTGGACACAGAATCACAGAATGATATGGGGTTGGAAGGGACCTCTGGAGAGCATCTAGTCCAACCCCCTGCCAAAGCAGGTCCACCCAGAGCAGGTCCCACAGGAACGTGTCCAGGCGGGTTTGGAATGTCTCCAGAGAAAGAGGCTCCACCACCTCCCTGGGCAGCCTGTTGCAGGGCTCTGCCACCCTCACAGGAAAGAAGTTCCTCCTCATGTTTAGGTGGAACTCCTTATATTCAAGTTTGTGCCCATTTCCTCTTGTCCTGTCCCTGGGCACCACTGAAAAAAAACCGGCCCCATCCTCCTGACACCCTCCCTTTAAGTATTTATAAGTACTGATCAGATCCCCCCTCAGTCTTCTCTTCTCCAGACTGAAAAGACCCAAGTCCCTCAGCCTCTCCTCATAAGAGAGATGCTCCAGGCCCCCTAATCGTCACATGTGATACCTGGCTTCCCAGGGAGTGGGACAAAAGGATACAGAGCACCACGCAGAGGGTAATGCTGGCCGACAGAGCCACTCGTGGAATCCCAACTTTCCGTCCCTCATTCTTCAGGTTGATCTTGAGGGTGAGGGCAGACTGGATCCAGCACGCCAAAGTCCCAAAGCCAAAGGTCAGCGACGTGCCCACATTGTGGATCTCCTCATCGTTGGAAAGCTAGGAACAAACAAAATGGTGATTGTTTGGATGCAACAGGAATTATCTACCTCGTACTGCTGCTGGGGTGCAATAGAGGAGAGTGGGAATCACTGGGGTGTGAGACAGAGATGCTGTATCATTTCTTCTGGCAGAGGTGTAAGGTGTACATAACCAAGACGAGTTGACAGCTGTCACAGTTAAGCAGATCTTCTGCCATAACCCAAGCCCAGTGGAAAATCCAGTTGCTTGGGGACTGCCTCTACAGCTTCCTGACAAGACTCACCAAGGCAGAGCTCAGAAATAAATCCTTCCTTGGCTCAATGTGATGGGCAGGGCAGGCAAGGACAACCCGCTGGGGTCTTGTACAGCTCCATGCAATGGAAGCAAACTGTGCGACTTTTGGTGCCAGCTTCATGGAGCAGTGCTGCATTGGGCAGAGGGCATCCAGAGCCCTGACACCTCAGTGGAGCTAGCACAAGTCAGAACACATGGTCCTGGTTTGGGAAGCTTCTCCCACCAAGAAGCTTGACTCCTTGTTCCCTTTCCTGCCCATCCTCGACCATTGGGGTCTGAGGCAATATGAACCCAGCCTCTCTGGAGTGGAAGTGCTTCTCTGTTCCTTGTGCTCCCATGTCTCACGGGACTCAGTGACTGTGCAATACTGCAAGGCAAAAGGACAGCCAGGTTCAAGGAGCAAAAATCTGCAAAGAGATCCCTTGAGCCTGCAAATTCATTCAGAAAGCCCAGGACGGACAAGACTTAAGCCAAACAATTTCCCTTTTCCCTCTGCCTCTGAGGCTTCTCTAGAAAAGAAATCCGCGGTCTGTAATTCCTCCCTGCAGCCTTGATTCCTGTTTGGTGATTTAATAAATTTTCATCCAACAAGATGCAATCTACAAGACAACAGTCTAGTTACCGTGCTTCCACTGATCTCTCCCCTCTCCTCCCTTCGGTGATTTTTTTCTTTTTTCCAAGGGTAAAAAGGGTTTGGTAGGTCCAAATCATAGTACAGGCAAAATTGTGATTTGGCTGCCTTTCCCAAGGTAGCCTGGATTGCAAGGGACTCATAGGCACAATGTCCCTCTAACAGCACCCAATCTGTAATTTTCCATAAATACAATTTAATGCCACATTCAGTTTAGCAGCCAGACAGGAAAAAGCGCCGACTAAGATCTCATCACCACATGCTTTCATGGTTTTGCAAAAGATCGAGCAAGGATACAGGTAACTAACAAGGAGTGGACAACTAGTTCAGAATTTATAACCAGGCATGATTCAAAGTATCCACTTAAATAATAATCATTTGCTCTGAGGACCTAAAAAAAGAAGGGGAGGTTGAAACTGCTTCCTAGTGCCAGCCCTGTACCAGAAATACTCTTCTCAGACAAGGCCATTACAAAAGCTTCACAGTTCCTAGCTGGGAAGCTCTCATGAAAAAACAAGACCAAGTTTTTGGCTTGTGTTGTGGAGTTAGACCAGGTCCAAAACAGTCAAATTATCTCACACCCTCTGACTGCGGGGGTGGGGTGGGGGTCGGACTAGATGACTTTTGAAGGTCCCTTCTGGCCCAGATGATTCTATGATTCTAAAGCAAAACACAACACACAACCAAAAGAACCAAAAAAACGGACAACTGTAAAGGACACAAAGTTCCTGCAACTGCTCCACAACCTAAACAGTTACTCACCCTTCACAAAACAAGTACTTTTCCTGTATTGGCAGGAAAACAGCTCCTGCCTGCAAAGCCAGGAAAGAAGCCAGCCTACAATGACCTATCTTGCCATTATTGGGGGTCATTACTTGCACCCCAGTGAGAGGCAGAGCTTCAAAGACAGCAAAGGGATGGGGAAACTCAAGTGCTACTGACTCTAATGCCTTGATTTTCACTGCAGGCCTAACAGACACACTCATGACCACAGTGGGCACCCAACCCTACAGAGCAACGTTGTGGCACCGGCAGCTTGCTCGTTTGTTTGTATAACGCTGCAGAACGTATCGAGAATCGGAGGGACCTCACCCAGGTTCCTGTCACATTAGAAGTCACAGCACTCCTCTGCTGTGTCCCTCTCCTGGCCAGTCTGAGGACAAGCAAGAGGTAGATTTAAACAACGTATGTTTTAAACGAAGGACACTCAACTGTCTGCTAAATCTGTACGGGCAGCTGTGCATCTGTTCCCACAGATGCGTATGTAAACTTCCAGCTCAATCCTTCTACCCAGGACCTTCTGTGCCAACCCCCAGGGCTCAAGGATTCAATAGGTTCCCCGCTCTGGCTCTTGGCAGTTCAAGTGTAAGCATGCAGGTGCAAATCCTGCTGGGAATACGTGAAAATGAGTGTGGCCCTTCATCTCAGCATGCCGCTGCAGCCACGTACGCGGTAGGTAGAGGTGGCAGAGACAAGGAGGCTGTACCTGCTGGGACAGGGGCACAGACAGCCAGACACATTATCTTCTGGACTCCCATCACAGGTAGTTCAAAGACCTAAGCAGATCTGCTAGAAAAGCAGGAACCTCGCAGCACGGACACAGCGGTCCAAACCTGGAGTGCAGTACCTGAAAGTTGCCGAGTAGGGTCATCCCAAAAGAGGCCAAGCATAACGCCACCAGGCCGCTGACGTTCAGCCAAGGGTTTAGCACCTTCGGCTTCAGCTGAATGAAGCGCAGGACAGCCATGACAAGCGCTGAGAAGGAAACAGAAAGCACGGTGCGTCATTAGTAGGATGTGTTTGAGCAGTCACCTGGCTGGGGGCTCACAGATCCCTCACCCTCTTTCCACCCAGAGGCGACAGCTCACTGCAGGTCAGGCTAGCTTAGTGCTTCTGCACGGCCCCCTCCCGCTCAGCCATGGACAAGACTAAGCACAGGAAGCATTTATCTTCTGTTCCGTTGTGCCAAGCTCTCGCACTTCCTTTTCTCATGATGTTTAGGAGCCGGGTTGCAAATTTTCGGGGGGAAAGAAGACACCTTCCTATTTGCCTGTGAAGCTCCAAGCACATAGACTATCACATACACACCACGCAGTCACACTGCAGCAGCGGGGCTTGCACCAAGTTCCATTCCACTCACCAGCACCGAGCTCTCTTGGAGGAGGTACGTTAAACCCCCCCTGTATTAGAAGATCTATGAACAGCACATACATCTTTCTGCAGATTTTACCATAATGCCCACTGCCTCTTCTCCTCCGGAACAAGTTGATGGTGCCACGAACATAAGCCAAAATATTGCACTAATTTTCCTCAAAGACTGAAAGAGCAGTCCTTCCAAGCTTACAATTAGCCCAAGCACTATGATAGGATAGATGATACATGTTATATATGATAAATGATATATAATACGATACGGCATAGCCCCAGGAGATATTCACATTGTATATTCTTGCCCTTCCTAGAGAATGCTGCGTGGAAATGCTGCATTCATATTTACTAATGCTTGTCCGCGATAGCAAATTAGATCTATATTTTCCATAAAAAACCTGGTATAATACCAAAAACATGGTTTAGAATAATAAGGTCACGTATTATAAAATATCCACTTTTATCCAAACTTTAAAAGATGTTAGAATTTACTCTCTCAAAATTTGCTCTAGGGAATTAATCCACTCCAAATCCTTGAAAACAAGAGAACTTTGATTCCCCTCCAAAAAGAGAATTTCTGTTTTTTTATCCCCAGGAAATTGTTTGGGACAGCCACCCTGTGACTACTTGAGCTCACGCACAGGAACTTTTTCATTTTTATTTCTACAGGACAGGACCCTGAAATCATGTGATTATCAAGATCATGCTAAATATATATGACTATAGCTCTCGTCTCCCCACCCAAATCACGCTGCATGTCACCTGGGTGGGGGGAGACATTTGAGACAAAACTGCCCCTGGGAGCTAGGGAACACAAAAGGGGGGAGACTTTCCCCAAAGAAGAAGAGAAGAGAAGAGAGAGAAGAAGATTTATGACCTGGGAAGACTTTTCCCCAAAGAGACCCTGAAGAGTGCTTCTACCACCTGCGCTGACCGGAGCAATGCTAGAACCAGGACCAGTGATCTCTTTATCTCTCTCCCTCTCAATCTCTCCTTCTCTGTCACTTTGACTCTTTCCTTCTTTTTTTTTTTCTTTTCTTTCTTTCTCTTTCCTTTCAGAGAAGTAACGCAAGGCATACCATATCCCTTGCTATTATTGATTGTATACCTGTTATTAAGTACCGCTTGCCATAGTTTATTGTATACCTGTTGCTAATTAATATAACGCATACCTTACCACTTGCCATAATTTTTTATATACCTAACTAATTATCATGGACCTAGATAAGACCTGGTTACTAACTTAATAAATGTTTGTATACGGACCTTGAGATTTGTCTCACCTTAGTGCGTGCTACTGGGGATTTACGAATCTGAGTCACTTACCCCCGCTCCCTTCTGAGGGGGTGTTACCAAGGCAAAAATCACACTGAATGCCTCTGCTTTACCTTAATCTCTATTAGTCAGATGATTGTCTTCAACACGTATCAGTCCAATGATGTTTTCTTCAGACCTCTACGTCTTAACTTTTGAAGTATTAACATACTTCAAAAAGCCCTTCTTGTTATCTGTCACAACACTGACCAGTTTCAACTCTAGTTGAGCTTTGTCCTTCCATGTCTTCTCCCTTCGTATATGAACCACAGCTCTGTAATCTTCCTGCAAAGCCTGACCTCGCTTCCAGAGATCATATGATCTCTTTTTCCTCTTGGGCTCCATGAGGAGTTCCCTCTTCAGCCAAGCTGGTCTTCTGCTCCGCTTGCCTGACTCACAAAACAGTGGGATGGCCTGCTCCTGTGCTCTTAAGAGGTAGTTCTTAAAGACTGACCAGTGATTGTGGACTCCTAAGCCCTCAAAAGCAGATATTTAGGATACTCTGCTAAGTAGCTCCCTGAATAGCTTAAAGTTTGCTGTCTTGAAATCCAGGGTAACAACTCTGCTGTCCTTTTTTTCTCATGACACCACAAACTTTAAACTCAACCATTTCATAATCACCGTGGCCAAGACAGCCGCTTACCGTCACATCCCCCATGACAAATTTGCAGTCTTGAGGTTCCCTGGTTATATCTCCTCTTGCCACGGCAACGAAAGCCGACGGTACAGCTTATCTTCAAAAAGCTGCATGTATTTTGTTTTCCTGCCCTTCTTCACATCAGCTGCTCCCCTCACATTCATGCAGCTGCTATCCTCTCCTCCACCCAGATTCCCACGGGGAGTGAGCATCAAGCCTATTCCTGCCCTTTCATAAAGCCCTGGGACTCACCGGGACTTGGTGCAGGTCCACAGAGGCTGCTTGAACGGTGGTCTGCAGAAATGGGACCCTACCTGGAAGCAGCTGAAGAGGCAGATGTGTATTCACTACTGTCAAACAGCCACGTTAACGCAAGAAGTAGCACGCTACACACACGTCGTTTGAAGTGGTTTGGTGGTCAGAAGTTTAAATCATACCATCATAACCACATTGCACTGGATGTGCAATAACCTGTGTGCAAGACCCTGCCTTAGCACAAACCGGAACCAGAAGTATTTCTACTAATTGAGACCCTGGCTCAATATGTAAATCAATGGCTAAACTCGAAACAAAGGCATACATGGAAACAAAGCATAAGGATGCCTAGATTTCCTAACCTCCAACCCCGAAAGTGATACTTGAAAATAAGGGAGTTCATGTCAAGGTTCATGATTAAACAGATTTTACCAGGTTTTTTATCCCAAACCTCATTTTCATTGTGTCAGATTAAGATTGTTAAAGTATCTTACTTGTGCACGTACAGGTCTGAATTAATTTCAAAGCTCAACTCAACCGAATTTCCCAAGTTTCTGGAAAGAAACGTTGTGCCTTTCACAGGCAGCAGATGAGGAACCCACACTTTGAGAGAGTAGCTCAGAGCAAAACTGGGAGCACAATGAATCACCCCAAACAGGAAAAGATAAATGCAAGTACTACTAAAGAAGAGTAAATCAAGGTTGAAATAATGAATTATTTCCCATTTAAGTTTGGGATAATTTCTTCAAAATAGATACAGGTGAAGATAACAAACAGGTTCAACCACCAAACACAGACACATCTTTTCAAGTACTTTTCAGATACTTCTCCTCTTTGTGGCATTTCCCTCTTACCTCCACTGCTGGAAAATCCCAGTAAACTTCCACAGATTTAGTAATGGAATTTAGGAATGAGTAGGCTAGGGGGGACTTCGGCATGGGTGATATTTTGCATAATCAGTTGCTGCATTTGCCAATATTCACATGCAATTATCTCACATTCACAGCATATAACAAAAACCCACCATACAATGAAAAACAGCTTCAAGGGTAAGATGAGACAATTAAAAACACGAGAACAAATCAGAGACCAATAAAGTTCAAATGCATGCAGCTTCATTCTTTCTTTCTACAAATGAAGACAAAATAATACTGTCTTAATCAGCAGTAATCATAGTTTAAATGATTTCACATCATCAGATTCAAGAACAGTATGTATGGGATATTACTTATGTTTCAGTGACTTCTTAAAACAAATTATGAGAGAGAAAGAAACGTTCCCCTTGTGGTTCCTACCTAGAAATGCCGCCATGTTCATGACTTGGCTAAACACGCAGCTTGCAGGAGGCGTGTCACCTGCAATACTTGGAAAATACAAAGTGTATTGTAACTCTATAGGATGGCAAAGACACACAAATAACAACCATTAATCAGAACAGTAATTGGAAGAACAACATTCACTTACCTTATATAAGGCGGTCTTTTGGAACCAGGTTTCCTAAGAGACATGAACGCACAGGAACAAAGATTCAAGATTTTCTTTCCCATTTAGCTTTCATTGTTTTATTATTTCAAAGAAACAAGTAATGGAATGTAAAGTCCACAACCAGCTCTTACCTATCTGGTAGATTTAATGGGAGAATTTTGTTATCTTCCACAGCTATAAAGTACCTACCCAAAAAGAAAAAAAAAAGAAAAAGATGAAAACAGTGTAAAACCTCATCCTGGCTTCAATTGCAAGCATCACTCAAACAACACATTAAGCGCCTCCAAGCCCGCTGGTGGGATCTGCTGGAGGCAGCCTGTGTTCCTCTCTGCTCAAGCAGGCAGTTTTCCTCACTTCCCGGCCTCACTATGTGCCTGCCTTGGTGCTGCATCTGTTTCGCGTGGTCAGGTAGACAAACAGGGTCACTGAACTTAGCTGCCTCAAAAACAACCGACCAGGGGAATGTTGTGATGTTTAATCTGAATCATTTGATTCATTCATCATTTGACACAGCAACCTCATAGGTAAGCTTAGGAAGTGTGGATTAGAGGAATGGACAATGACGTGGATTGAAAGCCGGCTGAAAGACAGAGCTCAGAGGGTCGTGATTAGGGGCACAGAGTCTAGTTGGAGGTCCGTAACTAGTGGTGTTCCCCAGGGGTCAGTTCTGGGTCCAGTCCTCTTCAATGTATTCATCAATGACCTGGATGAGGGGATGGACTGTACCCTCAGCAAGTTTGCTGATGATACAAAACTGGGAGGGATGGCTGACACACCAGAAGGCTGTGCCACCATCCAGCGAGACCTGGACACGCTGGAGAGTTGGGCAGAGAGGAACCTGATGAAATTCAATAAAGGCAAGTGTAGGGTGCTGCCCCTGGGGAGGAATAACCCCCTGCACCAGGACAGGTTGGGGGTGACCTGCTGGAGAGCAGCTCTGAGGAGAAAGACCTGGGAGTCCTGGTGGACAATAGGAGATGAGCCAACAATGTGCCCTTGTGGCCAAGAAGGCCAATAGCATCCTGGGGGGCATCAGGAAGAGTGTGGCCAGCAGATCGAGAAAGATCATCCCGCCCCTCTGCTCTGCCCTGGTGAGGCCCCATCTGGAGCACTGGGACCAGTTCTGGGCTCCCCAGGTCAAGAAGGACAGGGAACTGCTGGAGAGAGGACAGCAGAGGGCTACAGAGAAGATGAGGGGCCTGGAGCATCTCTCTTGTGAGGAGAGGCTGAGGGACTTGGGTCTTTTGAGTCTGGAGAAGAGAAGACTGAGGGGGGATCTGATCAATGCTTATAAATACTTAAAGGGAGGGTGTCAAGAGGATGGGGCCGGTCTCTTTTCAGTGGTGCCCAGGGATAGGACAAGAGGAAATGGGCACAAACTCAAATACAAGAAGTTCCACCTAAACATGAGGAGGAACTTCTTTCCTGTGAGGGTGGCAGAGCCCTGGAAGGGGCTGCCCAGGGAGGTGGTGGAGTCTCCTTCTCTGGAGACATTCCAAACCCGCCTGGACACGTTTCTGTGGGACCTGCTCTGGGTGGACCTGCTTTGGCAGGGGGTTGGACTAGATGATCTCCAACCTGTATCATTCTGGGATTCTGTGTGATCTGGTTTACCATGGTCCCCCCTCCACAGGAGTTGTTTTAATACAAACAGAGGGGATGGGGCAAGAAAAACAACAAGCAATAGGAGACAGAAAAATGGCTTAAGTTGCCTCTGCTGCTGAAAAGCAACATCCACAGACCACAGCCAAAGCCAAATCCTACAATATAAGGAAGATATATGCTCAGCTCAAGCTGAACAGGCTCAACGTAGTGGCTGACTGCATTTATTGCTCCCAAATTCATGCTGCAGTCATCTGCCTACATGCTTTGAGAGGGAAATGCATGTCTCCTGTGCATTTCGGTAAGAAGTGTTAGTGAGAAAGCGAGCTGTCAGCATTAAGCAGGTTATCAGTACAGTGATGGATGCTGCAGATTCTGAGTTTGCACCCCAAAGCAGGGCATCGGTGCTTCTCCAAGAGCTCTGCTGAGTCATTTAAAGAAAACACGATGAAAGGGAATTTTTGCATTTTTGTCTGTCTCTTTTCACGCAGCTCCCAGCAACATGTGCCAGGAAGAAAGCAAAGTCAGAAACCTGGCCTGGGGAGCACAAAAACTCGGGGATAAAAATGTCATCCTCCAAGCCCTGAACTAGCGGGGACTGGACCCTGCCCCTACCATTTGCCTTCGTAGCCTCACAGTAACTCAAGGACAGAGCATCCCCAAAAAACGCTTCGTACTGAGAGGCAGCCCACACCACAGCGGTCCTTCTGACTGCCCCAGCCTAAGTTGCTCTCCCAAACAACCAGCAGGAGATAACTTACACTATCCATAATCCAGCTGATGTAAACAGGGTAAACACAAGAGGTAAAAACATCCACACGCTGCACTTCTTCCCATCCATACCTGCTAGAAAAAAAGAACAAAGTAAAAACAACAGAAAGAGGACAGAGGTGCCTACCTGCCTTGTCCCCTCTCTTTTGAAAGCAGAAAGAGCATCCACACAGCAGGGTGCCAAAGCATCCTAAGATCAAGCTCCTAATGGCCATGCAGCAGGCGCTGCAAACCTTTCATACTGTCATTACTGGCATAATGGGTTAAGCTGCTGCACACAGGCAACATCATCCGCACTGTGCATAAATACCGAGGCACACAAAGAGCCTGGAGTTGTGGAGGGGGAGACTTTTTAGACACCATCTACAAAATCTGAGTGGTTTTCAAAGTATTTTTCTCCAGCATTTTGCACAAGGTGACACCGCGAGACCCACAGCCCTAATTCCCTGCTACTTCCCATCAGCACCAGGCAAGGCAGCCTCCTTCCCAGGATCATTACTGATTCCACACACGCTGCCTCAGCAAAGCCTGCAGCGTGAAGGGAGAAGGATGCACGTGCTGCCTCCTCATCTCCGCAAAGCACACCACCAGCTCCCATCCTGGCTGAAGCAATCAGCTAAAAACAGCAAGTCACTGTGAAATCCTGCACGGGGCATAAGGATGTTGCGTACAGCACCTCCTGAGGAAGCATTTGTCCTCCGGGCAAGATCATGCTGAATGAGCATCTGAGATGCCGGGGCTGTTGCAGTAACACATGCGATAAGGAATGCTGCTATGTTACTGTGCTGCGGACACAGAAAGTCTTATGTGAGTCCTTTGACAACGGATCAAGTATTTCCTCATGCTCTGTCCTCCTTCATAAACGTTCCTCCAGGCACTGGCACAGCCAGGAGACGCAGAGCGCAAGCCCTGTGAGGCTCACAGCTCCAGCGCCTGCTTGATTTTCACCAGAGCAGCAGCACCTGCACCCCTGTGCTCTGCCTCCTCCTCCCTCCTATAGCCTGCTGCAGGGCTGGCATTCCCTGGGGTCGCTGAGCCCCCCATGGGACAGCAAGGCACCCTGGGCTGCCAGGGCAGCTCGGACGTGATGGCCTTTCACTAGAGCCTGCTTGCACTTGCAGCTCGGTAACCTCATCCAGGTCCTTAAAGCAATGACTCTTCCCTTTGCTCCACAGAAGAAAGCTCCCATGTGGTCATCCTTCCCTCAGCTCTCATGGCCTTCCTACACCAGCAGCACGGGATCCATGGTCTCTCAGGACTGCTGCCCTGTCCTCTCCCTGCTGTGAGGACACACAGAAGACACCATCACCATGTCACAGCCAGCCCCCAGGTCACTGCTCCCACAAGACAGCCCCGGGCTGCAAAGGACATGCTGGCTGGACGCTGCTCAGGGCCCCAGCCCCTGACTCCTGCCCGGCCCCACAGTGGCGGAGGCCGAAGGAGCTGAGGTGAGGCTCCCCACACCCTCCAGAAGGCACGGCAGCCTCACGCTTGCCCCTACAGGTCGGCCGTCCTGTCTTCCCTGCACATCGCCCGGCAGGGACACAAAACAACACCCTTACAGTACCCTGAGCCACACCACACTTGCACAAAACCCTGAGGCCATGATTTGGTGCTGTCTGTATGGGGTCGGCCTCAAGTGAGGCTGAACTGTAAACCATAAGAGACAGAAAAGCAGTCAGATAAGGTCTCTTCCCTGACTTGGGAGAGAGGGAACTGCAGACAGGGAGCATGGGATGATGCACGTATCAAGCACATCAATTTAAAAGGCAGTTGGCTCCAGCATGTATACATCTTTTAGCGTGTTGTAACAGATCAGAAGTTACCGATGGTGGTGGACTAGATTCCCCTACCCATCTCATCTCTATTCCTCTCCTCCCGCGCAGGAGACACAAAGGGTTTCACAGCTCTATTCCCCACACAGCCCCTGCTGTGGCAGTTACCACCACTGTTCTGTGAAACGTTGCCCTTGCCTTTTCCTCCCGCAGCCCATCAACACGCGGCAGCATCCCTTAGCCCAGCGCTGGCTGTTGCACCGGGACCGGGATACCCGTACGGGTGATGGCAAGGACCACTTCCAGGAGGAAGCTGACTCACCCGCTGCAGGGCTGCATCCCTGCCAGACCCAGGGAGGTCATTCTCCCCCTCTGCTCTGCCCTGGTGAGGCCACAACTGGAATACTGCGTCCAGTTCTGGGCTCCCCAGTTCAAGAGAGACAGGGAACCACTGGAGAGAGTCCAGCGTAGGGCAACTAAGATGACTAAGGGATTGGAGCATCTCCCTGATGAGGAAAGGCTGAGAGAGCTGGGACTCTTCAGCCTGGAGAAGAGAAGGCTGAGGGGAGACCTTATCTATGTTTACAAGTACCTAAAGGGTGGGTTGAAGGAGGATGGAGCCGGACTCTTTTCAGTGGTTCCCAGTGACAGGACGAGGGGCAACGGGCACAAGCTGGAACATGGGAAGTTCCATTTAAATACGAGGAAAAACTTCTTTCCGGTGAGGGTGGCAGAGCCCTGGAACAGGCTGCCCAGGGAGGGTGTGGAGTCCCCTTCCCTGGAGATCTTCAAGCCCCGCCTGGATGCAGTCCTGAGTGATGTGCTCTGGGCAACCCTGCTTTAGCAGGGGAGTTGGACGAGATGATCTCTAGAGGTCCCTTCCAACTCTGACAATTCCCTGATTCCATGAATTGCTGGCACCCCACACAAGGGAGACATAGCCGTAGTCGAGTTCCCTGCCCCTGCCTTGGCTGAAGGGGAGCAGGCAGGTAATGTCACCTCCTGTTACAGCCTGTGTTTCCTCTGTAAGGTAACTGATGCTAATGCAGTGCTCAACTCTCCTCTTTTCCCTGGTGGTGGCTGGACTAAGACAAGGTAACAAGATTCTTTCAGGTCAGGGGATGGCAGATCTTATTATTTACCCTTCCCCTTTGGAAAGGTACAAAGGATTCATTTACGCAGTAAAAGCAAATACTAGCCGTAACACTTGTCTTCATTAACGGGTTGCCACAGCTCCTCTGCCTTCCAGCATGCCTCCCAGCCAAGGAATAGAAGCCTTCACAAGCTATTTCAGCGTTGCCTATCATGCAGAGAGGGAGGTGGCAGGGAACTTTCCCCCCAGGCAGAGCAGCAAGGGAACACACAGGGACTGGCCCAGGATGAGATGGGGAAAGGCAAAAATGCTGTCCAGATAACCGTGACTCTGCGCTGAGCTCTGCCATGGAGTGGGGGAAGGACAGGTGCCCAGCCTTATCAAAGTCAGTACGACACGGCTACAGATCCACTCCCTTGGAAAACAGCCCCGTGTTTAATACTCACTGTGCCATACGGAGTCTCTTTCTACTGACCGCTCACAGAAAGCGACATCCAAGATCACTGCGTATGAAAGGAATGACTAGTGCAGAGCACAGCATCCTGATGGGAAGCCAGGTCCATAGCTCAGGGAAACACGTATTTCAGCCCCTAGGAAAGAAACACCTAGAGAACATAACCCCCTGCACCCCTGTCCTCGCAGCCAGCTGGGTTCACCCCCAGGAAGAAGGACGGCGCTCCCAGGGAGCGTAACAATGACCTCTGTGAGGCCAGGTCTTCACCAGAGCTCAGTGCAGCCAGGGCTGGACCTTTTGGAAAATAAGCACCCCACATCGGGCCGGCTGGCCACGCAGGGTGCCGAGCTCTGTGCAAGCTTGCCTCTCACGGCAGGCTGCAAGAATTGACCAGGAAAGGACGTTGCTGTTACGTACCCTCCTCTGACAGGCTCCACGCCGAGACACGGGGGCAGGGCAGCATGAACAAGTACTCTCTGGGACACCCTTGGAAGGAGATTCAAATATGAGGAAGAACTTCTTTCCGGTGAGGGTGCCAGAGCCCTGGAACAGGCTGCCCAGGGAGGGTGTGGAGTCCCCTTCCCTGGAGATCTTCAAGCCCCGCCTGGATGCAGTCCTGAGTGATGTGCTCTGGGCAACCCTGCTTTAGCAGGGGAGTTGGACGAGATGACCTCTAGAGGTCCCTTCCAACTCTGACAATTCCTTGATTCCGTAACAAAGATTAGGAAAAAGATATAACATTGTCTAACCTATAGACAAGTCCTGTTTCTATTTGAATAACTTGAATATAAGAAGTTCCACCTGAACATGAGGAGGAACTTCTTTATTTTGAAGGTGGCAGAGCCCTGGAACAGGCTGCCCAGAGAGGGTGTGGAGTCCCCTTCCCTTCAAGCCCCGCCTGGATGCAGCCCTGAGTGATGTGCTCTGGGCAACCCTGCTTCAGCAGGGGAGTTGGACTAGATGATCTCTAGAGGTCCCTTCCAACTCTGACAATTCCCTGATTCCATGGGAGCAGGGGGACAATGGCTGGACCAGCAGCATTGCTGGCCCCTGCCAGCCCACACAGGAGCCACCTGCGTCTGACGGATGAAATACCAAAAGCAGGAAGCGTCCCCCTTGTCCCCAGATGGCAAGACCTTTTCAGGCTGTCCATTGGCACATCCCACACGTGCTTGAAGATGTTTCAACATCCCCATGTGGGCAGAGAATGGTTTAAAACCAGGACTCGGCTCCTGCACATTTCTCATTTATTCTCCGCTGTGTTATTCAGGTGCCAGAAACAAAATTACACGTAACCTCACTTCCTTCCAAAGGAGAAACCCCAAGCATGTGCCAAACCCGCCTAGCTTCGCACTAGTGTTCAGCAGGCACCATTCTCAGCAGATTCCTTTGGGTTAATCGGTCCTCTTCAGGTATGGCCCGAATGTTCATGTCTTCAAGCTGGGAGACCTCCATGCATGCTAGGACCAGCGCCTCTAACAGCAGCCAGGAACGAGAGAGCAAGGAATCCAAATGACAGCCTCCCCTGAAGCACCACAACAGTTTAGCCAAGATCAAATGCCGAGAGCAAAGGAAAAAGAACCTAAATTCTCCATGGGAAATGTAGCAACAATTTATTTGACAGCTAATTGCTCCACAGGGATGACATAAAGCTAGCATTCCTCTCCACAGGTCTGTTCTGGATTGCTGCTGTGACCAGCGATGCCAAATCTGAGCAGTCAACTCCAGCCGGTGACAACAGCCACCTCTGCTGGGCCATGTTTTCCCAAATAAACACACCGCATCCAGGAGTTAGTTATGAATTGCGCACACCTGCTTGTCTTCCATTTTTAAGGCTTGTACAGGAAGGCCTTCAGCGACAGAAAGCCCTTGTGGTGCAATGGATTCACAATGCTAATAAAAACGTGTTTTCAGCTTACCAAAAGCACACGCTCTGGATTTCCAGTCCTTCCTGACTCATGGTCACACCAGCACTGCAAAAACCCCATTGAGGTGCACTCCTGCTGCCATGGGCCAGCACGCAGAACTGCAAAGGGTCTCACATGAACACTGCCAGGGGGTGCGTCTCGAGAATTTTTCTCAATGCAGGCTTACCCACCCCCATTCCCATTCTTATGTCTAAATCTATTCAGACTGTCAGCTGTTTGCTCTGCTTTTATTACCATTGCCCCACTACAGCCCCTCAATCAATTAAGCTCCCTTTCCTCTAATGTACACACTTCAATTACAGCTCACCAAACATACGCTGCTGCTTGCTCAAGGTTCATTTCATGTGGGCATCTTAATTTCAGCTGCCAAGCAAAGTTACGGGCTCTTCTTGAAGTTGCTTTCGCCAGAGAACATGAATGTAAGGGAGGACAAAATTACCATGTTAAGAGACATATGTCTTTTTTAAGATGAGAGCCCGCAGTTGCATTTCAAGGGCGCATATACAAGCTGCATAATAACCCAGAACAACACTCCTGCATTTCACAGCGCTGGGCCATTGAGTCATTCCAGAGAACAGGTACAAAGCCAGAAGCACCGGGAGAAGGAGGATGCTGTTCAAAACATATGGCAAGTCATAAAGAATCGCTGCCAGTCAACAACAATCAAAGGGGACTAAACCAAATTTGTCTTCTGGCGGCGCCCGCTATAGCTCTCTGTTGCTTTTAAAAGCAAAACTAACCACAGTCACTTGATACCTAATCACTGTAACTCAGCAGACACAAACCAGCACATTCCATAACCTGCCACCCACAAGCCACAAATGCCAACATAACAAAGCAGAACGTTTTCAGGTTTATCTCAAGGTTCCCAGCCTGTGTGCACAATGAAAGAGAGAAGGCATGCCAGAGACTTGTAAATACCTAACAAAATAGCGGGTAACAGGAAAAGAAGCAATCCCCTCTGTCAGCAGGGTATAGAATCATAGAATCATTCAGGTTGGAAAAGACCCTTGGGATCATCGAGTCCAACCATCAGCCCCACTCTACAAAGTTCTCCCCTACACCATATCCCCCAACACCACATCTAAACGACTCTTCAGGGATGGTGACTCGACCACCTCCCTGGGCAGCCCGTTCCAGTGTCTGATCACTCTTTCTGTGAAGAATTGTTCCCTAATGTCCACTCTAAACCTACCCTGTTGCAGCTTGAAGCCATTCCCTCTTGTTCTATCGCTAATTACCTGAGAAGAGACCAGCACCAACCTCTCTACAATGTCCTTTCAAGTAGTTGTAGAGAGTGATGAGGTCTCCCCTCAGCCTCCTCTGCCTCAAACTAAACAGTCCCAGCTCCTTCAACCGCTCTTCACAGGATTTGTTTTCCAGGCCCTTCACCAGCTTCGTTGCCCTCCTCTGTACCCGCTCCAGCACCTCGATATCTCTCTTGTATTGAGGTGCCCAAAACTGGACACAGTACTCCAGGTGTGGCCTCACCAGTGCTGAGTACAGTATGATGCTCTGCTTGCTCCAGGTACCCACCTACCATCTCAAGGGTGTGCAGAAATGCTATTTTCATTTATTTATATAAGAGAGAAATGGAAAAAGGTAAAGACACCTCCAGGTTGTGCATGGGGGAAGCAGGAGATGCTTCAATAATCCTGCAACACTGATGAGAGGCAATGTTTTCACCAACAGAAACATCGGTACGTATTTCTTGTCTCATCACACTCTAAACACATTCAGTGTGCTAATGAAATGCTTTGGCCAAGACAAACTTAATGGAGATGGGCGAAGTACACCAAAGAAATGAAACCTTCTAGTCACCAAAAAACACAGGCAGAAAAGGCTGCCCTTGGGCAGCCTATTCTAATACATGGGCTGTATTAGAATCATAGAATCCTCTAGGTTGGAAGGAACCTTTAAGATCATCGAGTCCAACCACTGAACCGTGTCCCTAAGCACCACATTTACCCATCTTTTAAATACCTCCAGGGATGTTGATTCCACCACTTCCCTAGGCAGCCTGTTCCAATGTTTGATAACCCTTTCAGTGAAGAAATTTTTCCTAATATCCAAGTATATTAAGAAAATATTCTATTTCCTAGCATCCGCTTGCCCACACTTGCCCTTCAAGTTTCCCTGGGAAGTTGTCTCCTGGGGGTGTGTAAAATTAATTTATCAGTCCTGTAAAAAAAAATTAAATAAATATATATATATATTCTCAGCCTTTCCCGAGTGCCTTGGTACGAAGGCCATGTGACTGACAGTGTCCTACCCAGAGATACTCCTGCAGCATTGCTGGGTGCCAAGGCCAGCATCACCCCTTTGCACCCTACTGTCCTTCAAAGAGGTACCTGCTTCCTTGGTATCTGCTTCCTGCTGCCGTACAACCTGTGCCCTCAGTCACACATGAGTATTTGCAGACCATTTAGAAACTGGTGTTGAGCTGCGGTGTTACAGCCAGTGATGTCAACTAGAAACTCTTCTGGGCTGTCTGCCTTTCTCGCACTTGATAGAGCTACAAAGATGATGAGGGGCCTGGAGCATCTCTCTTAGGAGGAGAGGCTGAGGGACTTGGGTCTTTTCAGTCTGGAGAAGAGAAGACTGAGGGGGGATCTGATCAATGCTTATAAATACTTAAAGGGAGGGTGTCAGGAGGATGGGGCCGGTCTTTTTTCAGTGGTGCCCAGGGACAGGACAAGAGGAAATGGGCACAAACTCGAATACAAGAAGTTCCACCTAACCATGAGGAGGAACTTCTTTCCTGTGAGGGTGGCAGAGCCCTGGAAGAGGCTGCCCAGAGAGGTGGTGGAGTCTCCTTCTCTGGAGACATTCCAAACCCACCTGGACACATTCCTGTGGGACCTGCTCTGGGTGGACCTGCTTTGGCAGGGGGTTGGACTAGATGCTCTCCAGAGGTCCCTTCCAACCCCATATCATTCTGTGATTCTGTGACATACAAACCAGGAATGTCCTGCTTCAAGACCAGGCTCCTGGATGTTGTAAGAGAAAAATTAATATAATTTGCCACCTTAGGACAGAAGGGGTATTTTACAGCCTTTGACAGTGCAGTCCTCTGACCCGTGCACCCACACTGGCCCGCACTGAATTCCATGAGGTCCCGCTCATACCACGAGCAGGGCTTGGGTAGTTGTGGCCCTCAGTCTGCAATTGGCAAAGAAAACGAGGCAGGAGCTGGGTAAGGCAGAAGGTATACATCCAGTTCAGACAGAAAGCGCTGGGTCAGCAGGCGATGAAACCAGCTGAGAGCAGCCAGGGCTTAGAGGGAGACTCACAGCGAGCTGAGGAGCACTGCATTTTGCAGGTACTGTGTGTTGGTGTGCTCCAAGGACCCTATTGTGCTTGGGAGTGCCCATTGCAAGATTCAGCCCTGCTGGCTCCTCACAACCTCAGGAGCTCAACGAGCCAGGTGGCAACCAGCCCCCAGCAAGTCCTCACACTGCAAGCGTGTTGGACTGCCTGCGTCCCGGGGCAGATGCCTCACTGCCTCTCTGAGCAGCCTCAGAGCTGCTCAAGACTGCGGCCACTTTAGCCAGACCTCTCCTTGAGGGAAGTCTCTAGCAGACAGTCTCAACACAGACCCCACGCTCCCACACCATTGCCACAAGGGCATATTTTCCCCTCACACGATTAGCTTCACTGTTTGGTCTAGGATGCTTGAGAGAACGGCACTTACCCGAAAGAGAAGAGTTGCTGGAAAATGAGCAAAGCTCCCCCTGCTTCAGCTACGCTGTGAGGAAAGAGTCTCTGAAACCATCTCCTTGCTCTGCACGTAATACACAAATCATGCCGGCTGATGTTGTGGCAAAGCCCAGAAAGCGTGAGGCGCCGTGTCTGCAGACAAGCTGTCCAGTGATCACCTTCCACCTTAACCACCCCAATCTAATGACTGCTGCCTGAACCGGCAACGAGCAGAAGGGGTGTTTCTTCTCCCGTAAGGTACAGTGATCTTGACAATGTATTAATAGATTGATAGAGGTCTGCGGAGGCGTTTTATTTGCTCCTCCGTTGCAAAAACACAAATGTCTTCAAGCATTTCCACTCTGCATGCGCAATCAAAGCCAAGACACACATTACAATGGAAGGGAGCAGGCAGCCTGCCCAAAAGGTTTGTCCCGTTATCAGGAAAAAAATGTAAGTGTTGGGAGTGGCAAAGAATGCGAGGTTGAAACCTGGTGAAGAAAGAGGCAGATAGGTCTGTCAACTTACAGACTAAGCCCAGAAGAGCAGACTTTGCAGAGAAGTTATTCCTGGTTATATTGTCATCTTCTGTAGCTTATGGATGAAAGAATGTATGCCCTGGAAGGCCTAAACAGCTCCAGGTTTCCCTGCCACTGGTTTTTTCCCCAATAAACACAAAACATACACTCAAGCTACAGAGCTCCCCACGCAGTGTAAGCAGGGCTTTTCCCACCCGTTTACCTTGTCTTTCACATCTCTTTCATCTCTCTCGTCCCTTCTACCCCTCTTTTATCCATTGTTTGGAAGCAGAAGCTTCTTTCTTCACTGCAGTTTGCAGCTCTATGCTTTTGAAGAGACGTGCACTGTCCCCAGAGCGGCATTTCCTTTGGTTACACCAAAGTGGGCATCATCAGCCGAAGCGCACATACCAAGCAGTCTGCACTTGTCAGCCGTGGGGAAAACACCCAAGGCCTGGGAGCTTTTAGGGAGTGTGGCACAGCACACTGACCTTTCTCAGGACAGTTTTACCTCACCAACCTCTTCAGCCTGAGAACCTGTGCCGCCTCCACTACTCACACAGCAAACTGAGGTCCTCTTCCCCTCACATTAGGCACAAAGCCCCAGAGAAGCAGCAATGAGACGATGGGCTGGAGGGTGAGCTACAAGGAACAGACGTGCAGTCCATTATTTTAGAGTCATTACTCTAAGGTAGCCCTCTCTAGCATGAAGATTGTCAAGGGTAAACACTACCACGTCAGTCTTTTGGCTACGTTTAGACCTGTGGAAATCATGTGCCCTGAGACAAGTACAAAGAAAGCAATCCTACGTAGGCACTTCTGTGGTGTCCACCACTGCCTAGCCAGCATTCCTTACTTGTAGCAATTAGTTATGTTTATTTACCAGTCTTCCAGGCTGCTACAACCATAAGTTGCTGTTTACAGGATGCTCGGATGAGCTACAGGACAAAGGTGCCACACAGCATTTCACTTCACCCAAACCTGTTGTGAACACAATGGACAGAGTGGACCAGAGAACAGCCTCCACCTGTTAAACAGGAGCCAAGCCTGCTGAGACCAGCCTCTCCATCACATCCAAAGGACTTAAAACTTCTGCTGTCTTTTCCAATATTTTCAGGCACAGACTTTCCTGTAAGGCAAGAGATGACATTAAACCACCTCTAAGAGCATTCAGCTCAAGACTACCCTGGGGATGCCCTCCCTGACAAAGCCATGGCCATCTCCAGTAGCTTGGCCAGGCAAAGTCCACTCCTGTAGTCCTGTGATACCAAAACCAACAGGCTGCTGGCTCTTTTGGCTCAGACAGTCACCACCACTAATCCAGTGGCTCCTCATGGGGTGCAGGAAATAAGACAGGGAGAGCAGAAGCTCTCTCCCCAGCTACCTGGATCTGCCCTAGCTCAGGGAACGGACAGGAGGATGCTGGGCGCTCCCCCCACCAATGCAGCAGACCAGCCCAAGTATCTCAGGCTTCTCCTCCCTGCAGGAGAGGTAGCCCAGACCTCTCCTAATGGCACCAGGGAGCATCTCAGCCTCCTCTCCCAGCAGACTTGCTGAACATGCCAACTGTTCCACAGGAGAGCACAGCTCAGCAGCTCCTGGGTGCTGGGGAAGAAACTTCTGCCCTTCTGTGTAGCCGGCAGGCTTCCTTCCTGTCTTGCACACAGGGCCAGCCCTCCCCAAGGGAGCCAGGTCTCCATGCCTGCCAAAGGCAAACACTTTTTGACTGAGCGAACAACACTCTTACAGAGAGACTGCTGCTCTGGCAGGCACCTCTCCCTCGCAGGCACAACCATCCAAAGGAAACCTCAGCGATAAAAACTTGCATCAAACCTCAAGCATGGTAACCTACAGCTGTTTTAACAGTTCCTTTCATGGCTTTTGAAAGTTCACAGTCATCTTTTCCTCTCCTTCCTCCTCCCATTCACTCCACCCTTCTCTCTCCACCTGTTCCTAATGGGCTCTGCTTCCCTTCCATCCCACCTTCATCCCTGCACCTCAGGTGACTGCTTCTACAGTCTGCGAGGACCCAAGGCGAGGGAAGCCAGGCACCTTTGCGAGTCTTGAGGCAGCAAAAAGTATCATTATTCCCATTTCAGACAACGGGGGCAGCAGGTGACTCGCTGAGGAGAGGTCACACGGGAAACTGGTGGCACAGAGGAGCGTGCATTCAGAGTCCTGGTCCAAGCCCGCTACCAAAGCGGCAGCCTCCTCTCACCCGCCAGCCATTCCCCCTCACCATTTATTCCTCCCAATATATTGCTTAGAACCATCTCCCTCGTTTCCCACAGACCCCTCTCTGCTGCTTCACTCTCACTTATCCTGCAATCTGAGCTCATTGTTTCAGCTTGGACCGCAGAGTCAGGACCTTAAAGCGTCTCCGCTGGGCCAAAACGCAATCTTGCAATCTCAGGCTGCCCGGAAAGGCTCGGGGAGGAGAGGAAACTATGGACATGACATTTCTTCCAAGAAAAAACAATCGAAAATGTCCACTTTCATACAAGCATGCACCCCTGCTCTGCATCTGAAAAGCAAACACTGCAGCACAAAGGATCTTAAAAGGGAAAACGAAAGGACTGCGCTGACTTCCACCACCAAAGCTCAGAAAATGCTGACAGCTGGGCACAAAGGACAGCACAAGACAATAATTTTACTTTTTATACTACAACAGCGAAAACAGGAGTCAGGTGTCTGTCGAGCAAATACGAGTCCCCATTCTTCACCCTGTTACCCAAAGGCAGAAAGTCAGCAAGAATCAAGTCCCCTTCTTTGAGGCAGTTTTATCCATTCGAGTAAGACCCAACAGGCGGTCAGCGTGTCGGGATACACCCTTCACACGCTTCCCTCCCCTATATTGAGTCGCTATTCATAATTAGCCATACATGCGCGCGGTGCTGTGGCATAAGGACTGCACAAAGGCTTGACCAGACAATCCTTAAGGTCACTTTCCCGAGAAGCTTTGTTTAAGGGGGGGGAAAAAAAAAAAAAAGGCAGAGAGAAGATTAATTCAGAATTTCTCCAACCTTTATAGCCCGAGGGCTCTGAATTGAAGGTCTGGCACAAGCATGCTGCTGCAAGAAAAAGTTGAGACTGAGATCCCAAGTGACCCCATCATCACCCTGGGGACATCATGGAGGCAGGATCTTGCCCTTCCTTCCCCGAGGTACCGCAGCAGAGCCAAACGGCCTTTCTCAAAACCTTTTCTCTTCCCCTCCCGGGATTTTAACGCGACACAGCCTACGACAGGATCTGAGAAGGGCAACACCCGTCCCACCCTCAACCAGGTGAGCTTCTCCACATACTCCTCCACAAAGGGGTCCTGACAGCAGGCTGGCAGATGGCCCTGCCGAGCTCCATCACCATCGCACTCCTCAACCACAAAAGGACACCACCGAGGGGGCCGCAGGCAAGAGAGATGTCGAAATCGTGACCTAGGAGACCTCTCCCGTAGCCGAGTCCTTCAGGCCCTGGCTCAAGCGGCTCTAGCCGTCTCGTCTACCCTGTATCTACCGACGGTCAATCAGCAAGCTCCAGGACGGACAAGGCTGGGCTTTCAACTCCTCCCGAGGCTGCAGCACCCGCGGTGCCCCACGCCGGCCCCTGCTGCCGCCGGTCCTTTGGGGAAGGGAGCGCCCGCCGCCCCCAGCCCCTCGGGGCGCCGCGGCAGGCAGCTCGCCTGCTCCCCCCCACCCCCCGAGGGCACCCAGGCCACCACCACCGGCGGGGGGGGGGGGGGGGGGGGGGCGACCGGGCAGGGGGCGTGACGATTCGCGGGGGAGGGCGGAGGGTCTCGCGCTGCCAACGGTCGTTCCCGGGGGGGGGTCCTACCTGTGGTGGGAGGGGGCTCCTACCTGCGGGCGGCTCCGGCGGCGGCTCTGGCCCCGGCGGCGGCGGCGGCAAAGCGGGGGCGGGGCTGGGCCGAGGGGGCCGGGCTGCGGACGGGGTGGGGGGTGGGGGGGGTGGCCCGGTATCGCCCCCGCCCCGGACGGGCGGGGATTGGAGCGGCGGTGGCGGCGGCGCAGGGTGGTCGCGGGGCCGGTGGGCGGGAGAGGCCGCGGCCCCCTGAGGAGCGGGTTTGGGTGGTGGGACGCGGCCGCAGCCCCTCCCGGAGCCTTAGGCCGCCCCTGGGCCCAGTCTCCTCTCCCCGTGCTCGGCGCCGCCCGTGGGCACTGCGGCCCCATGAGGTGGGCTCGAAATTAGTTCCTTCTCGGTCCCCTCCCCAGCCCGGCATGCGGCTCTGGGCGCTGCTGCTCCAAGAGGCACCGGAGAGGGCTCACCGCCCAAAGCCAGTGGTGGCATCTTTGCAGCCTTTCCTGGGAAGCGGTGCTTTTTTGCTAAGTATTTTGGAAGACCCGAAAGAAGCCGCCACCCGGTAGCAAGAGACCCCAGGAACAGCCTGGGCCAGGCTGGCCCCATCCCACCCCCTTTCCCTTTCCTTCTGCACGGTGGGCTTCGTGGTCTCTGTAAAGAATCTGTGGCTGGAATTTCGAGAGAAAACGTTCCCAGCCAAACAGCTGGACAGTAACCATTTGGGAATGTTTCCTGGGGTGGGGAGGTCCCTTTGCTGTCTGACCTTGGTGGGGTTAAGACAAACGTGAACGCTACCGCTTTTCTCTGCCTTCTCTCCCTGCCAGGATGCACCCAAATAAGGTGGCGTTTATCCAAAGTTTCGCCCTGGTGCTATCACTTAGGAAACAACACAAGACGGCCGCCTGCCTACCTCCACACCAGCCCCCAGGAGTGAGCCGAGTTATATGCGTCAGTAGTTTATTGTTATTTTACACAGTGCCTTTCCAGCAGCCAAGCAACGCTCCTTCGCCCTGCGGCTTTGGCCCTCGTGGCACACCCCGAAGAAATTTCATCTCTTCGATTCCCTGGGGATTATGAACCCCTCAAAGCACAGGAGCAAGGGCAGCCACAGCAGGTTCCCCTGAGCCCTCACTGAAGTGGCCTCATCTCCGTGGCAGCAGGACGGACAAGGGAGAAGGCAGCTACTCTGGAAGAAAGGCTGTGTATGCTTCTCAGTATTTTAAAGGCCAAGGGAGCTATTTTTAGAGCTGAAATAACATTCTTCCTGCTCTGGTTATTTCAAATCTTGTGTTATTGTATGGGACCTCTCTTAATTTCTCCTAAACAAAGCAGCCTGAAGAGACTTTTAATGTCTCAAACACTTCGAAGAACCAGGCCTTCTGCTCAAGGAACTGATAAGGCTAACACCTACTTATCTCTTGTGCTATTCATGGGAGAGACACTCGTGTCTCCAACACTAGTCTTAAAGAAACAGAACAGCCCCGTTTTTTTCTCCCGTAAGGGATGAACTGTTTCTCCGGAAAAGAAGCTACGCCCAGTGTTGACCCTTGCGTCATTATCTGTGAAATGCATATTAAAGTTCACACCCCTGCTAACGAAGATCACCAAGATCATGCTAAACATATATGATTATAGCTCTCGTCTCCCCAACCCCAAATCATGCTGCACATTTCCTGGGTGGGAGGTAAAACTTGAGACAAAACTGCCCCTAGGAGTGGGAGAATATAAAAAAAAGGAGTAAGACTTTCCCTGAAGAGGAGGAAGAGAAGAAGAAAGAAGAAGATCTATGACCTGGGAAGATTTTTCCCTGAACCAGGACCGGTGATCTTTTTCTCTCTCTCCCTCTCAATCTCTCCTTCTTCACCCCTTTTACTTCTTTCCTTCTTTTCTTTCCTTTCTTCTTTCTTTTCTCTTTCCTTTCAGAGAAGTAATGCAAGGTATACCGTACCCCTTGCTATTATTCATTGTATACCTGTTATTAAGTACCGCTTGCTATAGTTTGTTGTGTACCTGTTGCTAATTAACGCAACGCCTGCCATACCACTTGCCATGATTTATTGTATACCTAACTAATTATCATGGACCTAGTTAAGACCTGGTTGCTAATCTAATAAATGTTTGTATACCTTGAAATTTGTCTCACCTTAGCCCGCACTGCTGGGGATTTAGGAATCTGAGTCACTTACCCGCATCCCCTCCTTTCTGGGTGGGACGTGACAGTTATCCTGGACTACTGAATGGCTCCTTGCAGCATTTGCTTTTTTGCAGTCCCACAAAATCCCGAGATCTTGGCCAGGTTTTCTCTCTGCGTTTGCCTGACGCTGCCAGGTGTGGCAGTGCCACACTAAGGAGCTGCTTCGGGCCACAGCTTTCCTTAGGCAAGGAGATGCTATTGCCCCCACACCACCAAGACAAGACCCAAAATCAGGTGCCTGGAAAAAAAGCATGCTTGAAGGGTTACGTCCCTGACCGCAAGGCTTCCTATGATAGCAAAACTCAAGCAAGCTCACTGTAAAAGTAACAAAGGGGAAGTCTCTGAGTTCAGTAACCTCCAGCTTTCAGCAGCCAAGTCTGAAGAAGACCTTCTGCCAAACAGGCGAGAAGTGACACTGCTCAGCCCCAACAATTTTGGCCAGAATGGAAAATGCAGCAACTAATCAGAAACTGCCTTAGTCACTTTACCTCTGCCATCAGCCAAAGCTGGAAGGAAAACAGCAGCATATGGGCAATTTCATTTTTGGTAAACTGAGCGTCTGAGACATTTTGTTCGCAGCTCTTTTTTGAGCAGATGGTGTCCCTTCAAGTGCTGGAAAACGCATGACGCTGACAGGCCCACCAAAGACCTCTCACAAAGGATCAAGGCTTAGAAAAGAGGCACAGCCTGGGGACAACAAGCATGTGCTGAAGCCCACCTGGTGCAGGACACAACAGAGGTGCCAGGAGGCACCAGCCGTCAAGGGGTGGTGTTACGTGGGCTCATGGGGGTATTTCCTACAACCCCTTCTTCACGGGACACTATTCACATGGGAGAAGCAGCCCCTCTCCCGTGAACCTTGTCCTGCAGCATCCCCCCACGGTGCAAGAGTAGGTAGGGATGGCGCATGGGCGTGTTGCTTTTGAACTGCATCCCCCAATAACACATCACCCACCTCCCTCGCTGTAACACTGCATGTCCCAAAGCCCACTGCAAGCTCACCTTGACCTGTGGAAAGAGTCTTTCCTCCCACATCTCTATCAGCACTACCTTGGCAAAGATGAGTAGCCACAGGTATGTTCCCCCATCTCCTTTGGGATTACACCTCGCTTTCCAGACTCTTTTCAGTGGTTGCCAGTGAGAGGACGAGGGGCAATGGGCACAAGCTGGAACATGGGAAGTTCCACTCAAATATGAGAAGAAACTTCTTTCCGGTGAGGGTGCCAGAGCCCTGGAACAGGCTGCCCAGGGAGGGTGTGGAGTCCCCTTCTTTGGAGATTTTCAAGACCCGCCTGGATGCAGCCCTGAGTAGCATTCTCTAAGCAATCCTGCTTCAGCAGGGGAGTTGGACTAGATGATCTTTATGGTCCCTTCCAACTCTAAAAATTCAGTGAAATTCAGTGGAATTCCCAGGGGTGGGTGTGCCAGAGGCTGACAGTGATGTCTTTGAAGACCCAATTCGTCCCATGTCTTTGAAGACACAATTACAATGGCGCTGATGCACAGACTCAAGGCTCCTGGGATGCTGTGAGCAGTGCGTGACTTTTCTTACCCCAGTCCTCACTAGGTTTTCCTGCTGGGCCACTGAGACCCACTGGGGATCTGGCTGGCCGTTCGCCTGGCCCAGAAGGGCAACCTGCTTGAATACAGGCAAATGTTAAAAATTATGGCTTGGCTTTGCTGTCTGTAAATTAATATTTCCTCCCCACAATGCCTTACAGCACGTGCATGTTCCCTCTCCAAATTTCACCACATCAGTTCTCTTCACGAGGACCGAACTGTACACCATCTCCCCATCCCTGTTCTTCCAGTGCCAGAGAAGTCGGAAGGCTGGACCCCCGTGTCCTGACATCAAGTCGTAGGATCAGGCACTGGAGATATATTTTGTTTTGAATGTAAAACCGAGGACTGCCACAGAGCTAACCCCTGCCCTTTTGCAGACCTCACTCACAGCTCAGGATGAAACAAAGCACCCTTGTTCCCCTCTAATTGCAGGACTCCTCGGTGTGGTATTACTGCTCAACACTGGTACAGTTTTACGGGGCTGGTTTTTTTTTTTGGGGGGGGGGGGGGAGAAGGAACACAAAGGCCAGGAAAAAAGGAAATTGCTTTGAGTTTGCTTTCATTCCTGGGAAATACATGTCTTCTGAAAATAGATTTACAGCCTGGTTTTCCTGCCCTGCTCGTTTCTGCTCCAAAGCCAGAGCAAGGCCTGGCAAGAAGCGTTGCCCCCCCAGAAACGGGAGCAGCAGGGGAAAGGGGCCAGGGATCACTCAGCAGCAGCCATCGGAGCTCCTCCGTACCCTGATGCACGGGCTAAATAGAGTGCCCGAGGAGCTGTTTCTCAGTTTAAGTATTAACTCTCATTTCATTAGCCAGATCATCTCTGATCAAAGCCATCTGTTCCTTTATCCAGCTTTTTAAATATTGTGATAGACTTCATTTCTCCAAATGCCCCGCTGCTAAACAGACGCCATCTGAGCATGTACTCCCTGGCTTGGCATTAACAGGCGTGCTCAGGATCTG
Organism: Numenius arquata; assembly: GCF_964106895.1. NCBI lineage: Eukaryota > Metazoa > Chordata > Aves > Charadriiformes > Scolopacidae > Numenius > Numenius arquata. Next base: position 24,549,482 of record NC_133585.1, on the reverse strand, counting down.
CTGGAGAGGCAGTCACCTGCAAAGACCTAGAATCATAGAATAGTTGGAGTTGGAAGGGACCTTAAAGATCATCGAGTTCCAACCCCCCTGCCCTGGGCAGGGACACCTCCCACCAGACCAGGTTGCTCAAAGCCCCATCCAGCCTGGCCTTGAACCCCTCCAGGGATGGGGCATCCACAGCTTCCCTGGGCAACCTGTTCCAGTGTCTCACCACCCTCACAGGAAAGAATTTCTTCCTAATAGCCAATCTAAATCTCCCCTCTTTCAATTTAAAACTATTACCCCAAGTCCTATCACTACACTTCCTGACAAAGAGTGCCTCCCCATCTCTCCTGTAGCCCCCTTCAGGTACTGGAAGGCCGCTATGAGGTCTCTCTGGAGCGTTCTCTTCTCCAGGCTGAACAACCCCAACTCTCCTGGCCTGTCTTCATAGCAGAGGTGCTCCAGCCCTCTGATCATCTTCATGGCCCTCCACTGGACTCGTTCCAACAGGTCCATGTCCTTCCTGTGTTGAGGACTCCATGTCCTTCCTGTGTTGAGGACACAGTACTCCAGGTGGGGTCTCACCAGAGCAGAGTAGAGGGGTAGAATCACCTCCCTCGCCCTGCTGGCCACACTTCTTTTGATGTAGCCCAGGATGTGGTTGGATTTCTGGGCTGCCAGTGCATGTTGCCGGCTCATGTTGAGCTTCTCATCCACCAACACCCCCCCAAGGCCTTCTCCTCAGGGCTGCTCTCCAGCCATTCTCCGCCCAACCTGTATTTGTGCCTGGGATTGCTATGTCCCAGGTGCAGGACCTTGCACTTGGCCTGGTTGAACTTCATGAGTTTGCACAAGCTCACCTCTCAAGCCTGGCCAGGTCTCTCTCGATGGCATCCCTTCCCTCCAGCGTGTCAACCACGCCACACAGATGTTGAACAGCACTGGTCCCAGTACCGACCCCTGAGGAACACCACTCGTCACTGGCTGCCACTTGGACATTGAGCCTTTGACCGCAACCCCTTGAGTGCGGCCATCCAGCCAGTTCCTGATCCACCGAGCGGTCCATCCATCGAATCCATGACTTTCCAATTTTGAGACCAGGATGTCGTGCGGGACAGTGTCAAATGCTTTGCATAATTCCAGGTAGATGACGTCTGTTGCTCTGCCCTTGTCCACCAAAGCTGTGGCAGTATTGTAAAAGGCCACCAAATTTGTCAGGCACGATTTGCCCTTGGTGAAGCCATGTTGGCTGTCACCAATCACCTCCTTATTTTCCATGTGCCTTAGCAGAGATTCCAGGAGGATCTGCTCCATGATCTTGCTGGACACAGAGGTGAGACTGACTGGCCTGTAGTTCCCCGGGTCTTCCTTTTTTCCCTTTTTGAAACTGGGGGTTACGTTTCCCCTTTTCTAGTCAGTGGGAACTTCACCAGACTGCCATGACCTCTCACATATGATGGAAAGTGGCTTAGCAACTTCGTCCACTAGCTCCCTCAGGACCTATGGAGGGATTTCATCTGGTCCCATGGACTTATGCACCTTCAGGTTCCTTAGATGGTCTCAAACCTGGACTTCGCCTAATAGTGGGCGGTTCTTCATTCTCATAGCCCCTGTTTTTGACTTCTGCAACTTGGGCAGTGTGGTCAGAGCCCTTGCCAGTGAAGACCGAGGTGAAAAAGTCGTTTAGTACCTCAGCCTTCTCCATATCCTGAGTGATCAGGTCTCCTGTTTCCTTCTGGAGAGGGCCCATATCTGCCCTAGCCTTGCCTTTATCCCTGACATACCTATAGAAGTTTTTCTTGTTATCCTTGATGTCCCTGGCCAAATTTAATTATCTCTGGGCTTTAGCTTGCCTGATCTGGTTCCTGGCCACTCGGACAGTTCGTATTCCACCCAGTCTACCTGTCCTTGCTTCCACCCTCTGAAGGCCTCCTTTTTGCTTTTGAGCTTGTCCAGGACCTCCTTGTTTATCCATGCAGGCCTCCTGGCTTTTTTGCCCGACTTCTTCTTTTTTGGGGTACACTACTCCTGAGCTTGGAGGAGGTGATCCTTGAATACTAACCAGCTTTCTTGGGCCCCCCTCCCCTCCAGTGCTTTTTCCCATGGTACCCTGCCATGCAGATCCCTCAAGAGTCCAAAGTCTGCTCTCACCCTAAGATACATCCCCAGATCCCAGCCCTCCAAGACGAAGCGTTCCTTCTTCCCAGCTCACCCATGTGATCCCAACTGAGAAATACTCACTTGGATTTGGGACTGGAGCAGCAAATTGGAGCGACCCGCCCCATCTCGCTGTAAGAAAGTGACACCATTTAAATGGTAGGAAGGGGAGAAAATTGGTACAAAATTTCAATTTTTTCCCATAAAAAGAGAAGTAAAAAAAAAAAAAAAAATCACGGTGATGGCAAACACATGGGATAAACAGGACTTGCTCATGAGATGATCAGGGTCTGAACTCTGGGGAGGAAACCTGGAAGCGCCGATGTGTACGGAGGAGAGCTGCAGGCCGGCATGCCCTGGCTCCAACAGGCACGTGTTCTGGCCTGGAGAGGAAATGCTGAAAAAGAGACAAATTTTTTTTTTTTTTTTTTTTTAGGAATACTGAGATAATAATGATTAGGAATCTGAGTAAAATAATGATTTCCTATTATTATGCTATGGGTACTAATGGAATTATGTCAGCCAGGAAAATTTAGTACCCCAAGTCAGGCATTAACGTGCAGAGACAGTCGGCACTGTCTTCATCTACAGTTTTTACCTCCTCTTCTCACTGGGGCTTTTCTCCTGGGCACGTTCCAAGGCCTGCAAAAGGGAATTTTTTTTTTTTTTTTTTTTTTGTCCCTCTTGCAGGCTTTGCTGGTCATCTGCTTTTCTTGGGCAGTAGATTTATCTTTACAGATGCAACCGGTGTGGGGCAGGGCCCCACCTGTACCTGCTGTGGGGCCACACCTTCGTTCCCTGACCAAATTTTGGCTTTAATCCCGGCTTGGCCATGGCTGGTGCAGGAAGTTGGGGGGCAGCAGCACGGCTCCTGGCAGGAGGCTCCAAAATGTTCAACCTCCCTGGGAGCCACTACGGCTGTCCCAAAGCCAGCAGGACGGGGTGGGTATGGTGGCAGCTGGGGCACAGAGCGGCTGGACCGCAGATTGGCAGAACCAGGGTGGGAATTCTGTTGGCATTTGCTCAGAAAAAGCCCAGATCGGGGTTTAACTCTCCGTGAAGTGGGATAGCAGGAGATGCCCTCAGCAAATGCCACACGTCCCTCACGTGAGGGGTGATTAAAAACCAGCAAAAGTCTCCAAACCAAGCGGTGGGCGGCTCTGCCCAGGCAGGGTCACCCCTGGCTCCTCCACGAACTCAGCACTATGCTAGGTTTTAGGACTTTTTGTTGTTCTTCTCCTATTCCCCCCCATCTAGCAGGGCTGGCATTGCTGGGTCCGTGCCCCTGGGTGCCAGCAGTTTCAGCTCCTGGGCCGGACATCACTCCAGAGCCATTTGTGGGAGCTGGGACACGGGGGCACACATTAGCAAATGCCTTCTTTCCCGCTGGGCTCTGCTTTCGGTTTTTCTTTTCATTCTTCTTTTAAAAGAAGATCTTAAGGGTAATCGTAGCTTGATTCCCAGAAATGCCCTGGAAGGTGGTGAAAAGGAGCTCCATAATTCCCTGTGAGACCTTTTTTACATAAGGGTGCAGCTACAAAGCAGTCCAGGAGCAAAAATATCAAGGTAATACAAGTCCAGCCTGGCAATGCCTTTGGGGCCACAGTCTGGGAGCTGATACATCATCAGCCATTAAAAATCCCTCCAAATTGAGAGCCCTCCCAACTGCAAATACCCCAGACATCTGCTGACCAGAGCCCATAGGTCTGTCATCGTGTTTCCAGCCTGGCATGGACTCCCAGCCTCATGCGGACACAGGAGATCTTTCAGAAGAACTTTTTTTTCCCCGTGAGCCTCCCACCCCGACAGCCGAGATGCAATTCCTGAAGTCAGACCACATTTCCCATCTGTTGGGGGCTTATTTCCAGAAAGCTGCGTTCTGGCCGCCGATTTCTGGACCTGAAAAATTATCAACGCCAGCAGGAGGACAGCGGCAGAAAAGCTGTGGAGGGAGACAGGGATGTAGACATCACCCGGGGTTACAAGGGACCAGCAGAGCCACTGGAGTGGGAGCGGGCAGAAATCCACCTCTGACACCACAAGCAGCCTCCTTCGCATCCCTGCAGCAATCTCCTACTTCCACCACGTATTTTTAAACTGGCCCAGGGATACGGTAACCAGCCCAGGGCTGACCACACACCCTTTGCCCATCCCAGGGCCCCCATGCTAAAGCTCTGCGTCCAAGTGCCAAAGGCCTACGTGAAATTTTGGTGCTGACACGCAGGACCTGGCCCAACAGGAATGCCACCAGCTTCCCCGAGCATGGCAGCAGGGCTGCTGGGCAGATGTCTCCTCCACTTGGCTGCTTTTCAGGACTGCAAACCCTGATGCGTTTCTTCAGTGCCAGCACTCGTGCTCTCACCGCAGCCCCTTTCTCGAGGTGTACCTCCAGCACCAGCAGGTTTTGCTCATGCTTGCCTCCCGCTGCAGGGAATGACATGAACGCAGCCCAGCCCATGCACCCAACTGCAGCAGACATGGGGTTACAGAATCACAGAATCTTCATGGTTGGAAAGGACCTCTGAGATCACCGAGTCCAACCATACACACACACACACACACACACACACACACACACACAAAAGACCCCCACAATCTCAGGCACTAGAGCATGCCCTGAAGTGCCACGTCTACACGTTCCTTAAATCCCTCCAGGGATGGTGACTCCACCACCTCCCTGGGCAGGCTGTTCCAGGGCCTGACCACCCTCTCAGGAAAGTCATTCTTCCTGATATCTAATCTAAACCTCCCCTGCCCCAACTTCAGACCATTTCCTCTGCTCCTGTCATTATTCCCTTGGGAGAAGAGGCCAACACCCACCTCTCTACACCCTCCTTTCAGGGAGTTGTAGAGGGCAAGGAGGTCCCCCCTCAGCCTCCTCTTCTCCAAACTAAACATGCCCAGTTCCCTCAGCCTCTCCTCCTATGACTTGTTCTCCAGACCCCTCACCAGCTTGGTGGCTCTCCTCTGGACACGCTCCAGCAGCTCAATGTCCTTCTTGTGGTGAGGGGCCCAGAGGGAACACAGCACTCGAGGTGAGGCCTCACCAGTGCCCAGGACAGAGGCACCATCACTGCCCTGCTCCTGCTGGCCATGCTGTTCCTGACACAGGCCAGGATGCCGTTGGCCTTCTTGGCCACCTGGGCAAATGGGTTAGATGGAGCCTAGAAGCTCCTCTGTAGTCAGCTATCACAACCTTGGCCTCGTACCACACCCTGATGGTCGTGCAGCCCTGATGGGGTTTCGCCAACATTTGCATAGCTGAGCACACGCTGCAAGTTACAGCTGAATTCCTCCTTCAGTGATTGTGTTGAGTCCTGGGACAGGCATAGCATTTTCTGAAGCCACTCCACAACAGAAAGCAGGTGACCTGCTTGGGTGTTTCTGCTGTGGACAGAGCACACTACTGCTGAGCCAACACTGCATTTCCTAAGGGCCCCACCAGTTCTGGGAAAAAATGTAAAAAAAAAATCCAGTCCCTGCAGCGTGCCAGAGCTGAGAGCCTGGAAACACTCAGCACAACAATGCACGGGACAGCATACAAATACCTCTTGTTCTCAGTCCTACATGGTGTTATTCCAGATGGTTCAATATGACAAGAACAAAGTTAGAGAGAAGATCAGGCACTGTCAGACCATCAGGTCTTTGACAGTCGCTGTTTCCTTAGTTTATCATAGGATGGTTTGGGTTGGAAGGGACCTTAAAGATCATCTGGTTCCAGCCCCCCTGCCATAGGCAGGGACACCTCCCACCAGACCAGGTTGCTCAAAGCCCCATCCAGCCTGGCCTTGAACACCTCCAGGGATGGGGCAGCCACAGCTTCTCTGGGCAACCTGTTCCAGTGCCTCACCACCCTCATAGTGAAAAATTTCTTCCTGATACCTAATCGAAATCTACCCTCTTCCAGTTTGAAGCCATCACCCCAAGTCCTATCACTACATGCCCTTGTAAAAAAGCCCTTCTCCAGCTTTCTTCTAGGCCCCCTTTAAGTACTGGAAGGCTGCTATGAGGTCTCCCCGGAGCCTTCTCTTCTCCAGGCTGAACAACCCCAACTCTCCTGGCCTGTCTTCATAGGAGAGGTGCTCCATCCCTCTGATCTTCTTTGTGGCCCTCCACTGGACCCATTCCAACAGGTCCTGTCCTTCTTGTGCTGAGGACTCCAGAGCTGCGCACGGTACTGCAGGGATCCCATGAGAGCGGAGCAGAGGGGTAGAATCACCTCCCTCACCCTGCTGGCCACACTTCTTTTGATGCAGCCCAGGATGTGGTTGGATTTCTGGGCTGCAAACACACATTGCTGGCTCATGTTGATCTTCTCACCAACTAACACCGTTGAGTCCTTCTCCTTAGGGCTGCTCTCAATCCATTCTCTGCCCATCCTGTATTTGTGATTCGGATTGCCCTGACCCAGGTGCAGGACCTTCCACTTGGCCTGGTTGAACTTGATGAGGTTCACACGGGTCCACCTCTCAAGCCTGTCCAAGTCCCTCTAGATGGCATCCTTCCCCTCCAGCGTTATCAACCGCACTACACAGCTTGGTGTCATCAGCAAACTTGCTGAGGGTGCACTCCATCCCACTGTTTAGCCCAACCTACAGCCAGCCACCCATCGACCAGCAGTCCCTCAGTGCTTTCACGCTGCTCAGAAAGCCTAGTGGGGTCTTTGACTACCAGATCAGCTGGAGAGGTGCTGAAGCCCACAGAAATGAGTGCAGCTCAGGTGCTGGTACCCACCTCACCCAGACTCCACGACTTCCCCGTGTAACTGCACACAGCTGCGGGTGGTTCCAGCAGCTGCCCTGGGAGGCAGCGGGGGCCCTTCCTGCCTCCAGGAGACCTCCATCTTCTTGAGGAAGGGGAGACCACATTAAAGACCACGGTCAAAATGATTTCTAAACCAAACCAAAATCGAAACAAACAAGCCAAAATTCAAAACAACCATTCAAAAAATATCAAAACAAATAAGCAAAAAAGGGAACGCATGGAAGTATTCCCTGTTTCACCAAAATTCAAGGCATTCTCTTCGAAAAATCTCGTTTTCCTGCAAAGGCTAACTGACATTTTTCATCAACTCCACCACGTGGAGAAGCTGATGTACAGGAACAGGAATTCAGGTAGTACAAGCTCCAAGATAAGACATTTGATGGAGGAGCTTTTCCTTTTCTGACTGATGTTTCTTTACTCTGTTTTTCAAAATCACGGTGCCACGATTTAGGCTGTGCTGGCCACTGAACGAATGACAGATGTTTTCTATTAACCCCTATCCCTTCCCAGAAGGGAGAGAGAGACTTACGGATCCGAAAAAAACCCTAAATCCGCTTTAATGAAATATCAACACTAAAAAGAAAAGCTAATGGTATTAATAAGAAAATAATGAAATATATATAAATATATACAAACCCCTTAATCGAGCTCCCAGGATGACACTCACGACACCAGCTCTCCAACTGTCGGCTGTGCTAGGAAGGAAGCAATAGCGCTATCTTTCTAATCAGTAGGTCAGAAACCTACTGGTACTAACCTTTCTGGCTCTGGGAGCCCGTTTCCAGCCGCTCTAGCGGGCACCGTAAGGGGTGGCGGGGAGACATCTCCTACTCCTGTGCGTGTAATGTTTGCGTCTGTCAAACGACCCTGGCTCCGGATGAATGCACATCAAGGCGTGACTTCTGATACACTCAGGTCTTCAGGCACATCTCAGCAGAAAACAAAGAGAACTCACAGCAAAATCGAAACAAGGTACTTAAATATTTTGGTCAAAGCATTGTCCTGCAGTCACACTGGGTTGACACTTTGCTATTAAAGTGGGATTTTCACATGCAAGAACTTGCTACAGTCTCCTTTCAAGCTGATGTCAGCTTGAATTTTCTTCCCCCCCCCCCATCAGCTCGGCCACTAAGCCTGAAGTAATCAAATCTCTTGATGCCTTTTTGTTTGACAACACTCCTCCGTTGATGAGGAAACCAGAAATGCTGAGGGAGTAGGTATTTTGGAAACACCGCACCAAATGAATAGCTGGAAACGCCAAGCAAAACACTGCTGTAATTCCGATGCGTGACGCACAAAGCCCGTCGCTTTGGCTGACATTTCAAAATAAAACACAGAGGCCAGTCTAACTTATAACTGTTTACTGTAAATCACTCAAGAGTTTACACATCATTAATGGCAAAGTAACACTGTTAAAACACCTGCTAGATGAAATACAGAATAAAGACAACTCTCTTACATTATATGGCATAGTTTAAAAAAAAAAACAAAAACCCAGAAAAAAAAAACCAAAAACAATTTTTTTTTTTTCCAGTTCTGCATCTTTCCTGAAAATATCCGGGCCTGACCCTCAGTTATCTCGAGATCCCTGCCTTGCCCGGGGCACAGGGCCACGCAGCTGGGAAATGGGCATTCCTTCTCTGAGGGGCAAGGCAGCGACCTCCTTGATAAATGAAAATCATGCCCTCTATCTTCAAAAGTGCCCCAGTGCTGACAGTACGAAGCCTCTCTCCTGCACTGGCTAACATCTAACTCAAAGGGCTATACGTCCCATTAATTCCACATGCGGGTTTTTTTTTTTAATCTTTTTTCTTTTTTTTTTTTTCTTTTTTCATTTTTTTTTAAACAAGGCAACTTAAAATTCAGAAGCTACATACTGTCTTTATATTTTGCTCAGAACTCAATGGATGTTGCATGCAGCTGAAATATTAGTAGAGACTCTGACTTAGATAAATGTCAGTTTTCTAAGACCCGCTAGTCAAAGGCAGAAAAAAGAAATGAAGAGGCCTCTTGTGCAAAAGGAGTTAAAATATGCATGCATCAATGGCCATGACCGATTAGAATATAACTTAGGTCTCCAAACACTGAAACTGAAGCTTTATTTGGCTTAAGACATGGTTGAGCTCTATACCTTTATAAATTACAATGTATATGCAACAATAAAGGAATCATCTCAACACAGCATCAGCCGATGTTCTGGCCTGTACAGAGACTAATCTTCCCACACAAAAGCCTGCTCAGCAATAAATGGTTTTCATATTTAACAAAGACAGCAGCACACTGGGCTGGCTACCAGGGCTTACAAAAAGAAGAAAGCAGGTTTTCAAACTAACACCTAACTAACTTCAGGCTGATTTTTCCCCTTGGACATCTTGTTTTTCCATTGGTGCTGTTACTGTCCTTTCCACTAACCTGTACTGAAACTGCCCCATCCCCTCCGAGAAATGCATCTCGAAAGTGTATTTGATTAATAGTAGAAACAAAAATCTCCCCTAACTGCACTTAGAAAGGATAGTCAGTTCCTCCAACCTGCCAACATTTACCATGAACAAGCAAATTACAATGTATTTCAGACATGAACTACAGGGACTAAAATCAAATCTCTCTCCTGTTTAACTATAATATTAAATAATATGTAACGTCTTCACTCTTAATAGTCTGAAGTTTGGCCGTAAGACAGCTAGTAAGGAAAAAAAGCTGGGGCCGAATCTGTTCCTGGGGAATGAATTTGGCCCAGCTGATCTGAAAAAACTAAGTTTACCAAGAGGAAAATAGATCCACCACAGGCACGAGGGTGCACGCACTGGGAAAGTCCCAGTCTGGCCTCAGCGATGGACGCACCCGCACACCCACCCACGGGCATGACAGCGCTGGCACAGCAAAGCATTACTTTTCAAGCACTGCCATCTCCAGTCCTTTCCTTGCGAGCCTGGACCATCTCCTTCGGAGCCTGCTTGCGGTCAGTGACCAGCCCCAGCCAAAACATGAAGTCAATGAACCAGGTGGTGGGGTTGAACTTCAGGCCCAGCTCACTGGCTGAGTAGTCGAATGGGAAGGTGTGGTGGTAATTGTGGAAACCCTCACCTGAAAAACAGAGAGTTTAAAGACCACATGGCCGTCACCTTTATGAATTTCGGAACACTCTTGGGTGGGACATCCCAACGCCTGTTTCCCAAGTCCTAAATCTAGCGCAGGTTATGCTCCACCCCTGGCTGTGGGAGACCTCTGGGGCAAACACAATTTCAGTGCTTTGGGCTCTCCTCCCCAGTAGGAAAAGGGCATGTCCCACCCCTTACACTCAGGAAAGAAAACCGTAAGAGGGGAGATGCACAACCAAGTAAGAAGCAGAGTCACTTACTTCTGCTGTGCTGTCCCCAGCTGACTGCTGAGGAGAGAGGATTGCTAGTGTGAACGTGTCTCCACCCAGAGACTACATGGCATTATTTCAATGTGGGCACCACCAGTAGAACAAGGGACCCTTCCTCTAGGATGCGCAAGCTCCAGCCTCCTGCAAGCCCTGGCTCCAAGTGGTGTCCAGCTGTAGGTGCCCAAAGCCCTGACCAGCGTGAAACAGGATGGGATGTCACTCTGGCTTTGCAAAGCTCTACCCAGGGCTACAGCACTTACCAATGGCTCCCAGAGTGACAAAGGTGTTCTGCCTGGGGTTGATGTACTTGTCGTAAGGGCGATTGCCGTACATGTGAGCGGCACTGTTGACCAGCCAGGTGACATTGAGAGAGATGGTATACCGGAGGATGGAGGCAAGGAAGTAGGCATTCCACAGACTCTCGCCCCAGAGGTACCACGGCACAAAAGTAGGGATGACAAAGCACATCAGCACAACCGAACTCTTGTAATACCTATGGGGGAAGAAAAGGACACCATTACTGCGGTGAAAATGACAGCTGAGGTGAAGAGGGGTTGGATCTCTGGAGACATGGCTCTGCTAGAAAGCCCTGGCATAACCTGGGCCAGCCCTATCACCAGAGCAACAGGGAACATTTCAGAGACTCACAATCATGACATAATTTTTCCAAGTGCAATTCAAAATGCCGAGACAAACCGAAACCCCAAAGCAGCAGGTAATACTGGAGCTGAACAGCTGAGACCTGGTCCCAAAGCAAACCTCCCAAGTTGAGCACCTTTAAGCCTGGGGAAGCACGGAGTCGGCTGCACACCCTGTGCCTAGGGTCCTGCTCCGGGACTAGAAAAGCCCGGAGCCAGCAAAGACTTCCCCAATGCTCAGATCAGAAGGGAACCTGCAGCACAGGGCAGGAGCAGCTCCCTTCTATACCACTGCTGCTGCATGAGCTCCAACAGCCGTGGCAGACCCCAAACAGCTGCTGAGCTGTTGTGTAGCTAACACAACAGCTAGTTTTGATCATCTTCTGTATGAAATAAATGAACCTCTTGCCCTGCAAGTTTGTTCTTTGATAATTTTTGTTGTTTGGAGGTTGTGCCTCACACGCTGGGCTCCAGAAGGAGATCAGCAGCTCTCCAGCAACACCAACCATGGTGAAAAGAGAGTATCTCCTCAGCTCTGTCACAGAATTCTATCTTCATCTACCTGAGCCAAGACTCTCCAAAGGAAACAGTCCCCATTCTTCACTCCACCAAAGAGAACAGATAATTTCCCACTCATCTGACTGACTTCTGAACCAGGCTTGGACAAGGTTTGCAAACCTCATTGATTCAAGGTCAGGATTTAATTAGAGCTGGAGGGGAAAAGTATTTTCCAGTCCAGAAAACTGCTCCAAAGTTCAAAGCCTCTCCTGCTCCAGGAAAATAAAATAAATTATTATCAGGCACCAATTAAATCCTTTCTGTGAGATGCAAGAAGCCCAGAATGAAGTCATTTGTGAAGATGGAAGATCTCATATCTGAACAAGCACTCGACTACATTTCCTCTGTCTCCCTTTGACTGAAACATCCACCCTGGAATGAGAAACCCCCTTACCTGTCGTTTACGTGAACCAATGCCTCAATAGATGCTTGGGGAACAGCACTGCTTCCACCACATGAAAACTTTATCATGAAGACACTTCACCTGCAAGCCTCTCTTTCACAACACAGGCAGGATTATTGCTCCATTATTTGGAGAGGGTAAATTTTGCTGTCGGTCCTGCCTGGAGCAGTACTGTGATTTCAGCTGAAGTTATATGTTTTTAAACTGAGTGCTACCTCGTCCACAGCTCACCAGCACCACTGAATTTAGCAAAGCTAACAATCTGGTCTTAAAACAAACAAATAAAAAAAAAAAAACAAAAGGGTTATGATTCTTACTGATCTGACCTGCCAGGTTTTCCATGCTGTCAAAAAAACCTAACACTTCAACCTTATAGAAAGGAGAAACCTGAATTTTTCTTCCCAGATAAGGGAACGTAAACTCCCAAGTTCTAAATTCAAATCCAGAGCAGAGACATTTGCTAAGAAATAACTTCCTTGCAGAAGATGTACTTCTTCACCACGAAGTATTTTCAGCATAACCAAAGCAGCAGAGCCTGCTTCTTGTGGGATGCTGCTGTCTTGGAAAAGGTAATAACACAAACCAAGAGGAGCTGCAGCAAACTGCAAGGGAGCCTTTGCAAACAAGCACTGAGGAACCAGTAAAAAGCAACAATAGGTGGAGGGCAGGAGCTCTTCCGATGCAGGGGTGTCCTGGTTTGAGGTAAAACAGAACCAGTTTTCTGTTCAGTAATTTTACTTTTCAGTTAAAGCCTCTTCTAACTAACTGAACTCTCTGAAAATTAACAGCATATTAGGAGACACTGTTCATTCCCAGAGTGATAAAACCTGACTATTTGTAATTTATGCCACGGAATGGTGTGCAGAGAGGCTCTTGCTTATACTTATTGCTATAACAACCAAGGTCAGCTAACTTTGTTATGTCCCAAGTTGGAGGGTCGGAAGCAGGTAAGTGTAGATGGGTTGCACCTGCGGGGAGGAGTGGACAGGACAGGTGACCCAAAAGAGGGTATTCCATCCCATCTGCCCCATGCTCAGTATAAAAGCTGAGGGATCAAAGGGTCAACTGTCTTTCTTCCATGGCCGACGTCCAAAGAGGACTCTGTTCATCTGCCTTTGATCCCGATCCGTGTGTTCCTGACTCCAGAGCTGGAACCCAGTTCCCATCCGTCACTGAGTCCAGTCTAGGACTTCCCCAGTGCCTGCCGGTGATGTGATTGTCATCCCGGGAGCTCAAAACCGGTTTTGTATATATTTTATATATTTAATTATTTTCTTATTGGTATTATTATATTTCTCTTAATATTTAGTTAAAGTAGTTTAGTTTCGTTTCAACCCATAAGTCTCTCTCTCATTTTCTCTCCTCGACTCTGAAGGGAGATGCTCTCTTCTCCTCCGAAGGGAAGAGAGAGAAAAGAGAGCAAACGTGTCATTTGTTTCAGTGGCCAGCCCAGCCCAAACCACAACAATGGGCAATTCTGCGGGTGCACGGGTTTCTCCAATGCAAAAACCCCGATTTCCTGATGCAACTGATTGCTGCCCTCACGCATAAACCACTCAGAAACGAGCTTTATGTGGTTTGCTGAAGTATGTGGACCAAATGCTTGCCCACAGAGACAGTCGTCTTGTGCCTAAAATGCAGGTACTCACACAGAGGACAAAGGCTGTTGCTCAATTCCCACCTCTCACTCTGGGTGTAGCAAACTGAACTAGGTCTGAGCTAATGCTCAAGGGAGATGATTCTGTGAAGAATGACAGCCTTGGGACAGAACCAGCTTTCTGTTCAGTAATTTTACATTTTAGCCAGGCCTCTTCTAACTCTCTGAAATTAACGGCGTATTGTGGAGAAAACTGCTCGTTCTCAGAGCGATAAGACCAACGTTTATAGTTCATGCCAAGGGATGGTGTGCAGAGGCCCTTGCTTATACTTATTGCTGTAACAACCAAGGGCAGCCAATTTCGTTATTTGCCCCCTTAGAGGGTTAGAAACAGAAAAGCGTAGAGGGGTCCCACCTGTGGGGAGGAGGGGACAGGAGAGGTGACCCAAACCTGACCAACTGGGGTATTCCATCCCATCTGCCCCATGCTCAGTGTAAAAGCTGAGGGATCAAAGGGTCAGCCCCTTCCTGCGATGGCCGACGTCCAGAGAGGACTCTGTCTGTTCATCTGCCTTTGATCCCGATCCGTGTGTTCCTGACTCCAGAGCTGGAACCCAGTTCCCATCCGTCACTGAGTCCAGTCTGGGGCTTCCCCAGTGCCTGCCGGTGACATCATCCTGGAGCTTGGTACGGTTTTGTATATATTGTATCTATTTTCATTATTTTCTTCTTTTTTTTTTTTAATTTTAATATTAATTCTTCATTAAAGTAGTTTAGTTCATTTTAAACTTCTAAATCTCCTTATCTCTTCCTTCCCTCTCTTTGGGTTGGGGGGAAGGAAAGGCCATCTGTCAGTCTGGTTTTGGTAAATTTGGCCAAAACCACGACAGAGAGGAAGCACTTGGTCTGCACTGGCCCACAGGCGCCAAACATGAGTTTGCAGGGTGCAATGTGCACCTCTGCATTCAGGCAATTAGTAATTACAGCATTTGCTCCAACGATCAAAGGAGAAGGCGGAGGTCCCAGCAACTTCTGCTGGGGCTGTTTTCACAGCCAGCCCTGGCTCTTTGGAGAAGCAGAGGGACAAGGATGGCTCTTTGGAGAAGCAGAGGGACAAGGACAGGGCTCGCTGCTTGTGCCGCAGAGCCTGCAAGGACAACCAGCAAGCGTCAGCCACATGGCAACAGCAGGAGGGGACAGCAGTACTAATGCCTGCCATCAAGGTGGTAGGGGTATCTTGGGGGAGAAAAGGAAAGATAAAGAATGACCCACGACTAAAGAGCCAGGTGGAGGGACCTCTCCCCCCCCAACCTTGCACAAGGGCCCAGCATTCCCACTTACTTTCTTTGGAACCTGACGACGGGGTCGTCCAGCAGGTCACTGAAATCCAGTTTCCTCCCCTTCTCTATGACGTCGCGGTGCTTGCGCACGAACAGCCAGCCGATATGGGAGAAGAAGAAGCCACGGCGGGCATTGTGCGGATCCGCGTCCGTCTCCGAGTACTTGTGGTGCACACGATGGTCCCGGCTCCACTCGTAGATGTCATTCTGCACAGAAAGCGTGGTGGGGTGAGAGGAGGCCAAGCGCTTCTCCAGCAGCACTACCTCCAGCTCTTTCCCCACACAGTAACAGCAACAAGCCCCTCTCTGATGCTCCTCAAAAAAAGGTTATTGACTGAAAACATCCTGAGGGACCCCTCAGGACCCCTCTGTCTCCAGCTTTGGAGACAGACAGCCCATCACACTGCTCCTAGGAGTGCCCACACAGAATGGGGACATGCTCTGGGAACCCGTGACACAGACTGCACACGTCTCAGGGATGGAGATGGCTGAAGACAACAGCCTCTTTGGAGTTACAATCATCAGTATGCCCTGGTCTGGTGTCCTCCCTGGGTGTTCGCTGTCCGAGGATGGACATGGGTTTGGAGGGATGAGGTACATAGATGTTAACATCGTTATTTTATGACCCTGCCACAGGGGAGCTTGCATATTTATTTTCAGGGCACTACTGTGCAGAGGCACTCAGTTCTGGCATCCTTTTTCTAAGCTTGTTGTGGCTAGCTACCACTGATGCCCTCCAGGCACAAACACAGCACTGAAAATGGGACAGAGCTTGGGAACACTACACACGCCTTTTCCTGAACTTGTTTAGCCTTTTGGAGGGACCCATCTTACACAGTAAAATCAGCACCTCCATTTCAATTACTGCTCTGTCTGCAGGGATGCATAGAAGAGCACAGCCTTCCAGTACTTAAAGGGGGCCCACAGGAGAGACGGGGAGGAACTGTCTATCAGGGATTGTAGTGGTAGGACGAGGGGCAGTAGTTTTAAACTTAAACAGGGTAGATTTAAATTAGATATTAGGAAGAAATTCCTTGCTGTGAGGGTGGTGAGACGCTGGCCCAGGTTGCCCAGAGAAGCTGTGGATGCCCCATCCCTGGAGGGGTTCAAGGCCAGGTTGGAGGGGGCTTTGAGCAACCTGGTCTGGTGGAGATGTCCCTGCCCAGGGCAGGGGGATTGGAACTAGATAATTTTTAAGGTCCCTTCCAACCCAAACCATTCTATGATTCTATGATTAAGGTATCAAAGGAAATGTGCCAATTTTATGGCAAATCATTTGCAGCCAGGCTGGAATAAAAGTCTCAGACCCAAAACATCGGCTAAGTATTGGATCCAGATCAGACATAAAGCATGTTCAGTCCCGTCTCTGCTCAAGCTGTCAGCAGGTATGGGTCACTGAGATGCCTTATGGCTGTAAATGGGATTAGGTGGATTGCAGGGAGGAAGGGATGGAGTGCAATTTCAGACGTGGATCCATAAAGTGAGACTTTCTAAGTTTACTCAGCCAAAGGGCTTTCAGCCTCCCAGTTTCTCTGCAGGATGCACCAGCTATTGGACTAAACTGGTGGGTTTTGCAGTGGTGCCAAGCTATTAGCGCAGGGCATTGTAAGCATGTATAACATCTGCAAAACTCAGGCCACACACTCATCTATGAATTGAATTGCCCAAAACCAGCACCAAAACATGGAAACATTAGCTAAGGCCCAGATCCATGACAGTGTGAACTTTAATCAGAGAACGCTTAGTGGACTGTGCCTTCCTCTGCTATTTCCATCTTTGCACAGCCAGGGAGGTGCCCAAGCAGTAAAACCCAAAGGAAGAAAAGTTTGGGTTACTTTTAGGAACAGCAGTAGCACCCACAACCACCAACCACAGCAGCTTTGCTCCCAGCAGAAGTGCAGCAGCCATCGTGGCGCTGAATACGCTCAGGACACAGTGAGCCCAGGCTAATGACAATTGTGTACATTCAATGACAACTGCGTATATCTGTATTTTGTGAGATATCTGTATTTTCAGCCCTATGCTGAAATCATTGCAGAAATCACTGCTCTTTCTCTCAGCTGCCAACATTTGAGAGAAAGCACTGAGGTGCTGAGGGGGCTCCAGGAACAACTTCAAAGAGCGGCAAAAGAACCCAGCTCAAATGGCTCCATGTCCGATTTCAGCCTTGCCAAGATGCTTTCTGTTTGCAAAAGCCCACAAGGGACGAGCGAAGAACAAAAGCCCCGGAAAGATCTCAGCTCCGCTGCACTCAGTTGTGTTCAGCCCTGTACTGTTGTCACCCCGTGGCCACAGTGACACTGGAAGTGGTGGGGCTGGGGATGAGGGGAACGTTTTTTCTGCAGCACCCACTCATCTAAACTATTGAGAGGAGGCTGTAAAGACCAGCCCCTTACCAGCGCTCCAGTATGCTGCACCCTAACTATCCCATGGCACAAACGAACAATGTAAACCGAGTGAAGCAAAGGAAGTCACAAAACTCCTCAGTGAGAACAAGGGGAGGTCTTTACCCTGCTGCCGTCTTATTCTTTTCCTGCAGAGAAACCAAAAGGAATGAAAGGCTCTACACTGCTTCAAGTGGCTTCAGCAGGAATACTCAGAAGACTGGAAAATGCCAAGATTAAGTAATTTAAAAATAAAACAGGGTTATGCAAGAAGCACACCTAGGAAAGGTCCTCTTTCTTCACCAGAAATAATTTTTGAAGTGAGACTACTGATCAGTTTGTCACAAGAGCACTTGATCAAATTATTTGTGGGATAGCAGATAACCAGGTCACAGGAATGATACTGTGAGAAATTAAATTGTGGGGTTTTTTTATACCATAGCAAACACCTGCAGGGCTAGCAAAAACCATGACTGCCCAGATGAAAGGGTTAGGAAGCTGTGAAACAACTGAATTACATCTAATTAAAAACCACAAAGACTAAGAGGAAATAAAGGCCAGAGGCCAGAACTGCTGGCAATAAATACACCAAGAACTGGAGCATCGCATGTGTAAATATGCTACAAGCATATTAATAGCAACCCTTTTTCAGGAAGACATCACTCTTGATCAAGTTTCAGGTAAACACAGGAGTGAAATCCCTTCCAAAGCAGAGAGCAACAGCATCAAGCTGGGACAGTGATGCAGACGTGAGGATCCATTAACAGGTCCCTTAATAAACCTGCAGACCGAAACGTGACAAAAAATTGGGCTACGTAACAACCTCAGTGTGCTGACACAAATTTCCACACAGTAACAGTTTCACAGAGATGGACAGTAGCAACAGCCCAACGCAGTTAGCAGAGGAGACACCAGCAGGTCCCAACCGAGATGCTGAAACTTAAAACACTAGGAGACCGAGTAGACGTAAGCCAGGTATTACCTATTTCTGAAAGACATGGGATATATTTGTGAAACAGACATGTGACAGCAAGAAGCACAGTCTTCCAAAACTGTGAGCGCTTCACTCTAGATGGAGAGAAGAAACCCAGCTCAGCATGCTCCAATCACAAAAAAATGCACCAAGCAACAGAGCAAAAATGACTGCATCTGATGGTATTTCAGCACGTCCCAGCCCATGCAGCATCCACTTAAAACTCGTCAGCAGACTTTCCCCTGCTCTTCAAGAAGTCTGAGTATTTCCTCAGTATTCAGCATTCAGGTATCTCCAATCCTACCTTTCCTCCCAAAGCCAACATGAAGGAGATGAACGTGAAAACTCATTTACTGTCTCCTTGTGGTGGTGAAAACAGCCTGTAGCAGACAATGGATGTCACAGTAATTAGTAGCAGGCTTCAGACTACTTAAAACTTAGAGTGGGTGATTTGGCCTTTTGTTTTCTTTCTGGTATGAAGGGCACAAAGGTGTCTTGAAGCTACTTTGAATTACTTCCTGCCTCAGAATCACCCCATGTCCTCAGCCAAAAGCAGTGATGAGGCCAGTGCAGCTGAGAGCAAAATCCATAGCAACAGGGGAGCAGAATGCAATGAAATCCCAGCATGCAGGCTCACTGCAGCCGGCTCGACACATTCATTTAAATCACTCACGAAAGATAAGATCGGCTGTAAAACAGGAAGACAGTACCAGGGAGCTCTCAAAACTCAAAATGGTTTTAACACACCGAGCAAAGGGCTCGCAAAGCTCTGCAAGGAACCGAGCAGCACAAAGCAGCTGGAATATGGCTCAGAATAAAGGAAGGTTATAGCCAAAACGGACACATTCCCATATTCAAGGAAAAGCACTGTGCTCTTTGCAATGTCTAGAGGGATTAACAAGATTAATTCTTTCCATCTTAAAAAAAAAAACCCGATAAATTTAAGATGATAAATGAAGAGCACAGAAGTGGATAAAGGGACTCCTTTCATCCTCTGTCAAGGTACTTGAACGAGAAGTCAACCAAACAGACTGAAGGGAAAGAGCTGAAAACTCAAGGCACAACACACTTGTGGTACTTGGGGTACCCCCCTTGGTAACAAGGGGTTACAGCAGCCAGGCTCAATCCCTGTCCCAGCCAGTGCTGGGGATACCATTGCCGGCCTCCTCTCCAAGAAACAGTCTCAGAGACTAGAACAGACGAAATCAAAATGTACTGGACGTGGCTAAATCTGTAAATCCCTTTATATCAGTGCTGTCTGCATTAGTGCTTTCACAGGGTGAAGGAAATACTGCCCTTCTCTTTAAGAAGGGGAATACAACCAGTCTTTGCTTCTCGAATGGCACAAAGAGCCAGGCAGAAAGTGGAAAAGCCTAGCATGCACAAGTCTGGTATTTGCCAGTGATCATTTTCAGTACAGGTAGCAGTCCTTTGTTTAGCTGGTAAAAACTGCTGCATAAAATCAAGATCCTGAAAGGATGCCTGCACTCCTTTCTGGGTACGGCAAAACCTCCAACTGCCTGGAAAGAGAAAGAGACTTGATTACACAGACATATTTCATCAAGTTGGCCCTTAGAAAAGTTTCCACATTGTCCTGTGAAGTGTGGGGCCTGACCTGTACCACAGACAGGCTGCTGGGGTGCTGAGCCCCTTACATGGGCACTTTCAAAATGGTCCTTAAGTAATTATTGCTCCTAGACTGTCTAATGTATACTGTTACGTGGGTGGTGAGAGGGGCTCTGCATCCCCTGAGCCGGAGTGTGTTATCAGCAAATATTTTTTTCTGCCAATATTTTTTTTTCTTGCTTTCTTTTCTTTTGCCGTCTCTGAGCTGAGGAGCACAGGAAAGAAAGCTGCCTGGAGGCCAAGAATCTGGATGGGCAACTCCAACCCCACCTGGAAAGCCATGGAGTTAGCTGCAGCCAGAAAGATCCTCAAAGGCAGCTTGGCTTTGTAGGAACGGTGGCTCCACAGGCGATGTGCACCAGCCGTCACACCCAGGGCTGTCATCAGGAAACAGAAGTACGCTGAAAGACACAAAAACAAAACCATAGGAAGTGCCAGGGGCCAACTGCCATTATTTGTGCTTTCTTTGATGTAAAGATGATCCTTGCCCCTGCCTGCCAACACCTGCACGGTCACTCAGAGGATGAGGCTAGGCAGACAGGAGGTGAGGTTCTCAGCCCAGCCCACCTCTGCCCCGCCGTCCAAGGGACACGTTCATTGCACTTCCCACCCCTTCCCGTTTAGCCAGCGGGTTGTTCAGGAGAGTTTGGCAGCGCTGAAGCACTATGCTGTGACACGTTTACACAGTGTGCCTTTGCCAAGTACAGCGGAGTGAAAATTCATCGCTCGTGTCAGAAGAGTAGCAACAACTCTTCTAACAGGACACTGCCAGCCTCCTCCAGACAGATCTTTGCTGGAGTCTGATCTGCCAGCTAGATTAAGAGCATCATGGCCCACCCCTAAAGATACGAGCTGTGTCAGAATTGCCACAATAAAAACTTCTTTTGTCAACGGGAAATCATGACTTAGTAACAAAAATGTGCCAGGAAGCAGAGCATGCACCATCTCCCTCAGTTCAGGAATTGTTTTTCCTTCCCTTAAGTAAAAAATTGTCCAAGTAAACTTGTTCTGAGCATTTTTTCAGATGGCAAACACAAAACGGGAGCAGGTCCGTTCCTTACCACACTGCCCCCAGGCCAGACACACAGCCCGAGCACATGCGTCCCGCCGTGTAGCCCCACGCTTAAAATAATCCCCACACCAGCCACTATTGCAGCATCACAGAATCACATGGGGTTGGAAGGGACCTCTGGAGTTCATCTAGTCCAACCCCCTGCCAAAGCAGGTCCACCCAGAGCAGGTCCCACAGGAACGTGTCCAGGTGGGGTTTGAATGTCTCCAGAGAAGGAGACTCCACCACCTCCCTGGGCAGCCTCTTCCAGGGCTCTGCCACCCTCACAGGAAAGAAGTTCCTCCTCATGGTTCGGTGGAACTTCTTATGTTCAAGTTTCTGCCCATCTCCTCTTGTCCTGTCCCTGGGCACCACTGAAAAAAGACCGGCCCCATCCTCCTGACACCCTCCCTTTAAGTATTTATAAGCACTGATCAGATCCCCCCTCAGTCTTCTCTTCTCCAGACTAAAAAGACCCAAGTCCCTCAGCCTCTCCTCACAAGAGAGATGCTCCAGGCCCCTCATCATCTCTGTAGCCCTCTGCTGTCCCCTCTCCAGCAGTTCCCTGTCCTTCTTGACCTGGGGAGCCCAGAACTGGTCCCAGTGCTCCAGATGGGGCCTCCCCAGGGCAGAGCAGAGGGGCAGGAGGACCTCTCTCCACCTGCTGGCCACACTCTTCCTGATGCACCCCAGGATGCCACTGGCCTTCTTGGCCACAAGGGCACATTGTTGGCTCACGGGCATCCTATTGTCCACCAGGACTCCCAGGTCTTTCTCCTCAGAGCTGCTCTCCAGCAGGTCAGCCCCCAACCTGTCCTGGTGCAGGGGGTTATTCCTCCCCAGGTGCAGCACCCTACAGTTGCCCTTGTTGAATTTCATCAGGTTCCTCTCTGCCCAACTCTCGGTATGACTCTGGTTCTCCTTTCAGCAGGGGCCACACATGCTCCAGCCGTTAACCTCGCATTTCCAGGGGCAGGGGAAATAGCTGGCTTGGGCGGCAGGATGAGAGAGAATGGCCCTGGACCTGCCTGCTCAAGCTCTGCATCTGCGCGTTGCTTCTCCTTTGATACGCTCGCTGCTTTTTCCCTAGTGTATTTGAATTCCTGTGTGATGGATGATCCACAGCCTGAGTTGATTTGCAACAAAAGAGGAGATTATGGGTTGGAAGAACATAGCATTAGAGCTGCTCCTCCTTTTGGAGAGAGACGGGAAGAAAAATGGGAACACCTAGGATGAAAGTATTATATGAGTCCCAAATAAACAGGACCACTTAAGACTACTCACATTCAAGCTGTCATGATATACAGACTCTTACCTCTCCCTCCCATATATGTTGATTTCTGATACTGTGCCTAAAGAGTATAGGCTCATTTTACAAACCTAAAATTAAAACAAGAGTTGATGTGAACAATAAGATTACAGGAACAACCTCCAGTGAGTGTGCACCGTCTGAAGGGATGTGCTGTTTAGCCAGGGCTCCCCGCCACCTGACACACAGAGGACTGTTTCGGTTAAAACAGCCCATTTCAAATAGGCTAATATTCAAATAGGCTAGAGTTACTGGAACAAAAAGGGAAAACCCTATCCCCCAAAGGGGTTTTTCTACTTTTGTCTGTGTACAAACTGCACAACAGCCCGTCCAGCAGGGAACCCCGTTAGACATGCAGGGACTGGAAAGAAGTTCACAATCAGCTTTTGCCAGCATGTAACGTAAAGCATCTATCTCTGCAAAAAGAAAACAAAACTAGGTATATGTAGGTGGGTGTCTACTGTGTCCCTCTATCAACTCACGGTGCTCGAAATTACAGCATCTAAGAGAAAATATAATAGAAAGATATTTGGTAAAATAACAGCAACCACATTTCATGTTGGACTGAAGGAGCAAATGGACCTCACCCACCCCACTGGTGGATTCATCAGAAACAGATTTATCCAAACTGTCATATAATGTGCACGGCATAAATTCCTGTCATCTCCCGCATAGTAAACCAAAGCCTTTCTCCCAAAATGTGAAAATGGTCCTAGTAAAGATGACGCATCTCTAAAACCTTCCTCGGGCACCCTTACTGAAGAGACAATTCTTTTCAGCAGGCTGCAGTGTTCAAGTTACTCCCAGAAAAGGCTCATCTGTGCATTTAAGTCCAGTGCACTGAATTGTATTGCCAGATTCAGACTTCCGTCTGCTTCCTGAAGGGAGGTACAGAAATGAACTGAAAATCATGCATTCTGCCTTCACATTATTTACAGTTTTTTTTGAATTTACAGATTACTCTCAGATCAATAAAAATGCTGACACCACGACAACTCACACTCCAGTCTCCGCTGCACTCTTCCCACCCCTTGTCAGGGCAAGGACGCAGACTTCTATGAAATTAGGGAAAGCCTATCACGTCTTTTTCTGTACGTGATGTTGAGCTGTGCAGAAATATCACTAAATAAGGCCTTCCAAATCGCTCAAGTGACTGTAACTGTGGGAACAGATCTGTGACACACAGAATACCGACATTATCCAGCTAACATAAAAATATTGAGGTTATAGTCCTGAATCATTACAAGAACATATTGTCTGTGGGCTTTATGACTGGTTAACCTCATGCTAGTCACAGGGGCTGAAATCTCCTGTCTTCAGCAGCCTCTTTGCTTCCTTAAAGCACAAAGAGGAGCTCTTCTTCCACTTCAAAGCAACAGATCATTTAGCTGGCCAAGCACTTCTCAAGGCATCCATCCATCTTAATCATGGTCAATTGCTTAAAACCGGAATTAAAGACAAGTGGGTAGAACAAGACAAATGCAACAATAAGGTTGATTTCACCTTCCTTCTTTGTCCGGTGCAAGAAAGAGGCTGAGTGGTAGGTAACATACAGATGACACGAAATAGGCGCACTGAATACAAGGGATTTGTGCCACTTGATGATTCGGCTTTTACAGAGCTCAGCTTAACAGAGCTGAGCCCACTTCACACCACCAGCACTGCAGCAGAATGGACCGGTATTTTGGGATTCTGGGGACTGCCCTAGGGTCTACACGCCAGGCTGTGTCCATACCTTCGAACAGCACCTCCCAGCATCATTCCCAATTCACACTCCCTGGGAAGCCCTGGGCTACAGATGGGAAGAGGACTTACCTGAAACACTTCTGCAGGAGCCCTGTTGTTATGGTTTGAGAGAACCCATAACAATCTATTGTCGTTAGACAATTATTCTATCACCCGATGACCCCTCCCCACCAGGAAAGGGGAATCGGGGAACACAAAGAAACACAAGGGTTGAAATATAAATAGATTTAATAGACTAAGACTAAATAATTAACAGTAATACTAAAGAACCAGTATTAATCCCAATACTGATATAAGATATACAGGAATTATACTCAGCCAACTATATCAGTAGGAAGCTGTGCACTCCCAGCAGGGACAGCAAATGGCGGACACTGGGAGCGCAATGGCTTCAGGAGGAAGGGAAGGGCTCAGGGCTCCGGCACCGGGGCAAGGAGTTGTCCGGACCCGCTGCCATCAGGGAGAGAGAGAGCTACGCAGCAAACTTTTCTAATTTATATTGGATGTGACATTCATGGTATGAAATAATCCTGTAGGCCAGGCTGGGTCAAATGCCCAGGCCTTGCTCCTCTTTGTCCCTGCACCTGGCAAGGCTCGAAAACACTAAAACCTTGAATCCCACAGAGCCTGGCTGGCTATAAAGTAAATATTTCCACAAATTCAGACACTAGAGTCTTCTAAAAGTGCAATTTTCCCCAGCATTAGAAGAAAAGTTAGTCCTGTGTCTCTCAACCCAGGACACCTGTTGCTGCCCAGGCAGCCTCGCAGCCATCAGCCGTGAGCAGGGAAGCTCAGCTGTACCTTCAGGACAGGGACTGAGGGGTGTTGTGCCCCAGCAGAAGGGGGCCTGTTTCACAGGGGGCAGCTGGCACACCGGGCTCTCCCAATGGCCACGGTCAGGAACAAGCCGGCTCTGCCCTGCGTGCCTTGGCAAGCAGAGAGGCAGAAAGGCCAACCAAGAACGAGCACCAGATTGAGGAAATACCCTCAGAGCCCCCCAGAAACGTGCTGCCCTGATCAGATGGAGGTTCCCCAGTGCTTCCCTGGGCCACGACCACAAGCTCCGTCCTCTTGCCCTCTCTAGCCCCTTGCCAGCCCCAGCCACCATTGCAGTGATCAAACCAAAATGGCTGGGCATTAGACCCACACAACACGCCTGTTTTCCGGCTTTACAGAGGAGGAATCACAACAGCAGGAATTTTCCTAATATAAACCCTGAGGAAACAAATCAAATTACTCAGAAACTCGGTGGCCAGAGCAGAAACAAATTCCGTCAGACAAATGCGCTATACAGCATTATCAGATTTCTGTGGTTCTTACAGAAATTAGGGTGCCTGAAAATATTACTCGGCTACTAATTCCCAATGTATACATAGCCAAGACGACAAATATTTGCCATGTAAAGACAGGTCTCAAGCTCTCCTTTGCAGAATAAACTATGAACACAAACCAAAAATCAGACCATAAACCATTTGATTTTACGTTAATTATGCACAGCTACAGTAACTACATGAGAAGAGAGACACTACTGACCTACCTGGCTCATTTTTAGGGAGCCAGGAGAGTGAACATCTCCATGAAACACAAGGATTACACTGTGGAGCAAAGCAGCTCAGTTAATAGCAATTTCCCTTTATACTGAAAACCCCCTCTTAGACACTAACTAAACAGGACTCCTGAAGTAATAAAGAGTAAAAAACACAGATTGCAGAAAAAGGGGAAAAACGAAAAACACAAGAGAAGCATCAATAAAAACCTGGAATCCAAACAGTCAATGATACAGTTCTCTTTAATTTAATGATGTACTTAATGTACACAGAGGAAGCTGCTAAAATAGCCAGATTAGTCTTCTGCATGTTTTAGTGAGCTAACTCTGCAACCAGGTTGACTTACCAAAGCAAAATCACACTCACAAGGAAACTGCAGCATTTCAATCTTATCTTATAGACTGGAGACTGAGCTGTGCTATCTGTACATCTTGGCTTCACACACGATCACAGGTGCCAGAGACTCTGAATTCAGAGCACAAGAGACCACCTCGTTGAGAAGGAGTAATATACTGCTTTTCCTCCCCTCAACCCGTGCTGCAGGGCTGGCAGAAGCGCAGCTTGGGAGAAGGCTCTGGAGTGTGGTGGAGGAGGTTGTCAGCAACCACTGATGAGGGATGTGAAGGAGGAACAGCAAGCTGGCAGCATCCCCACCTCCCCAAGATGCCCGGCTATGAGGCCAGAGGCATTTCACAGAATCACATGGGGTTGGAAGGGACCTCTGGAGAGCATCTAGTCCAACCCCCCTGCCAAAGCAGGTCCACCCAGAGCAGGTCCCACAGGAACGTGTCCAGGTGGGGTTTGAATGTCTCCAGAGAAGGAGACTCCACCACCTCCCTGGGCAGCCTCTTCCAGGGCTCTGCCACCTTCAAAATAAAGAAGTTCCTCCTCATGTTCAGGTGGAACTTCTTATATTCAAGTTATTCAAATAGAAACAGGACTTGTCTATAGGTTAGACAATGTTATACCTTTTTCCTAATCTTTGTTACGGAATCAAGGAATTGTCGGAGTTGGAAGGGACCTCTAGAGATCATCCAGTCCAACTCCCCTGCTAAAGCAGGGTTGCCCAGAGCACATCACTCAGGACTGCACCCAGGCGGGGCTTGAAGATCTCCAGGGAAGGGGACTCCACACCCTCCCTGGGCAGCCTGTTCCAGGGCTCTGGCACCCTCACCCTAAAGAAGTTTTTCCTCATATTTGAGTGGAACTTCCCATGTTCCAGCTTGTGCCCGTTGCCCCTCGTCCTGTCACTGGGAACCACTGAGAAGAGTCCGGCTCCATCCTCCTTCAACCCACCCTTTAGGTACTTGTAAACATAGATAAGGTCTCCCCTCGGCCTTCTCTTCTCCAGGCTGAAGAGCCCCAGCTCTCTCAGCCTTTCCTCATCAGGGGGATGCTCCAATCCCTTAATCATCTTTGTTGCCCTACGCTGGACTCTCTCCAGTAGTTCCCTGTCTCTCTTGAACTGGGATTTCCATGGGACTGTCCTCGCCAGGAGGCCAAGACAGCCCTAGCACTGACTGCGCAGAGATGGCTGCTTGCAAGACAAGAGGTGCTTGAGGGATAAGGAAGATGGAGCTAGAGAAGGGCTGAGTGAGGGCTCACTAGCCACAAGCCTGGGGATGGAGCACACAGAGTTGCTGGGCGGGTAGGGCCAGCACCTAAGAGAGCACGGCAGTTCCACCAACAGTACAACAGCCTGAGCAGGAGCTCCAAAGCCACCTGACAAAAGGTTGTGTCATACTAATACCAAAGTAAAAGAAAGGGAAAAAATAGGAAAAAAAAAAAAAAAAAGAAGTGGAATGAAGACTTCAAGACGAAAAAAGTGAAAGAGCAAAAGCTAACACAGCAGAAAAAGCTGTCTGGAGAGACCCGGGGTGAGAGAGGAAACAGAGCAGCCAACGAATGGATCTGTGAAAGTCAGTGGGTTTAAGCCTGGTTATTTCTGGTGTTGTGAAAAGCAAGCTAGAGCTGTGCAGCTCACAGTTTTATACTAAAGCCAGAGGGAGGGGAGGAAGATTCTTTGAAGCCACTTTCTGATTGCTTCTTCAGTTTTCCTTCTCGCATGGGCCGAAAGCAGCACGGAGCACCGGCTTCACTGAGTCACTGTCGGGGAGTCATCTGCCTGGCATGAAGCTGAAGTGTGCCACTGGGCTGGGAACACATCCCAGCACGGACTCCACAGCCCTGCCGTCTGCCTCACGCCTGCAGTAGGGTTCTCCTGCCACAAGCAGGCCCTAAAGCAGCTCCTCCTTAGCATCAGCTCCCAATTACCGTGTTCAGTGTGCGAGTTCAGATCTACTCCCTTAAGGCAGATACCCATGTTATAAGGCATGTGTCATCTGCACGTACCTCTGCGCCTTCTAGATACTGTGGCACTGCACAGCAAGGGGCTCCACAGGTCTGCAGGGCCCTCTTGGGCCTTTACTCCTGCTTCTGCTACTGTAAAAAATGTTCTGTTAGTGAATTTACTCAGAAAAAAAGCTGGATTATCTGTCCTAGTCCCTAGGATGGTGTGGGAATGCTGCGTGCCATTCCTGCTGCTCCCCCGAGCAATAACTAGCTTGGCCTGGACAGGTGTTAGAGCCCCAAGTTCCCATAGTTTTAGAGGATTTCAGCTGGTTATGGTTTGCTTTGAATGACTGTCTGCTCAAAGCCATGATTACAGGAGCTTTAGCTTTGGTTAAGCCCACTTTCCTCCCATTTATCTGAACGTGCTGGCTTCAGGACAACTCCCTAGAAACCGTAACCTCTGGATCTCCTTTTACACTAATGGTCACAGCCATGCCCACAGCCGTCCTCAGCTATGCCCATCACAGCTGGAAGGGGCTCACAGCTGTGCAGAAAGGCCCAGGAGTTAGTCCTGATCTCATCGCCCCGACAGCCAGACCCTCAAGCACAGCCAGCCAGGCTGCAGCACTGGCCAAGGTCCTCTGCCACAGCCAGAGCTCTACCCCCAACACATACCAATGTCCCCAGCCAACAGCTTTAACTGCCATCCCAATTAAGACCTAAAACTCAGCAGCGAGGTTTAGGGCTTGCTGCAGGTTCGGGAGAAGTCCAAGACCTGGGTGCAAGTACCTGAAACAGCAGAACCTGTGCCAAGAGCTCTGGGCTCCACAAAACTCAAACGCCAAGCCCAAAGCTGCCTCTGCCTGGACAGTACACCAGGATCTGTTTCAAAGAAGGATTATTTAATCCAGCAGAGTAGAGGTTTTAAGTGGGTGCCTCCTTGCTTCTCTCTACTCCTTCTCAAGACCTCAAGGTAGAATTACTCTCAAACAGAGGAATTTTACTTCCTTCTTCCATTGTCTCATTGAATCACAGAATGATATGGGGTTGGAAGGGACCTCTGGAGAGCATCTAGTCCAACCCCCCTGCCAAAGCAGGTCCACCCAGAGCAGGTCCCACAGGAACGTGTCCAGGCAGGTTTAGAATGTCTCCAGAGAAGGAGACTCCACCACCTCCCTGGGCAGCCTCTTCCAGGGCTCTGCCACCCTCACAGGAAAGAAGTTCCTCCTCATGGTTAGGTGGAACTTCTTATATTCGAGTTTGTGCCCATTTCCTCTTGTCCTGTCCCTGGGCACCACTGAAAAAAGACTGGCCCCATCCTCTTGACACCCTCCCTTTAAGTATTTATAAGCATTGATCAGATTCCCCCCCTCAGTCTTCTCTTCTCCACACTAAACAGACCCAAGTCCCTCAGCCTCTCCTCACAAGAGAGATGCTCCAGGCCCCTCATCATCTCTGTAGCCCTCTGCTGTCTCCTCTCCAGCAGTTCCCTGTCCTTCTGGAACTGGGGAGCCCAGAACTGGTCCCGGTGCTCCAGATGGGGCCTCCCCAGGGCAGAGCAGAGGGGCAGGAGGACCTCTCTCCACCTGCTGGTCACACTCTTCCTGATGCACCCCAGGATGCCATTGGCCTTCTTGGCCACAAGGGCACATTGCTGGCTCATGGTCATCCTATTGTCCACCAGGACTCCCAGGTCTTTCTCCTCAGAGCTGCTCTCCAGCAGGTCACCCCCAACCTGTCCTGGTGCAGGGGGTTATTTCTCTCTCAGATGCAGCACCCTGCACTTGCCCTTGCTGAATTTCATCAGGTTATTGTGCAATTATCAGGTCGTTGTGCAATACACAAATGGAGCAAACTGGTGTGAAATGCCTCCATGGTGAGCGGATCCCCAACATATCACTCCCCTGGGTAGACAGCATGCTCTTCCTTCTGGAGCCCCTCAAGAAGCATAAAGTCTGACAGAAGCATTTCCAACTGTGAGCTCACTCAATAGAGCACAGCATAAGCAAAACGCTTCTGAACTGGAGCCGTGGAAGAAGCATTTAAGAGAGGGAACGAAGAGGAAGGGGTGGGGGGGCAGAGAAAACAGCAAGTAAGCCTGTGCAAAAGGACCAAAGAGCAAACCAGTGCACGGGGACAGGGAGAGGATGCAGGAGAGACGAGATAGATGAGGTTAAACTACTGTGCAAACGGGGAGCCGGCGGGTTGCTAGGCTTCCAAGTACACCGTGCCTGCGCACAGATGCTATTTATGGGAACATGCCAGAATCAATAGGCAGAAGATTTTTATTCAACATCCTTATTAATGACCTGAAACAAAGGCAAACAGCATATTAATTACAACTGTGGATGATGCTAAATTTGGAGCAGCAGTGAGAGAGCTAAGAAACACAAAAGGATCCATGCAGGAACAGGGAAAGTAAGGCACAAAATAAAGACCTGTCTGGATAGAAAAAGCAAAGCGCAGCAATGTAGTTCGGGGGGCAATAACTGCAGACGTGGATCTGCAACAAGGATGAGATGCTTGGGGAAGTGGGAGCCTGCAAGGAGGATCACCAACAGCTCATAAAATATTCTCAGCATGCAATATGATAAGGCAGCAAGACATTAGTGTGATTTTGAACAGCAGGCACGGAGGTACCATCTCATCGTTGGAGAGAAGCAAAGGAAACTATCCTAGGCAAATCGTTTAAATACGGGTGGGAAGGGAGATCAACAGCATAAAACACCTGAGCCGTCCTTTACAGAACAGCTCATTATTCCCGTGGCTGGATTTCCAGAAAACCTTTACTATGCCCAGTGCCAAACTCTTCTGAAAACCTGAGTGTCCAGGGGACTGACCTCTTACGAAAATACAGGGAGATACTGCCGGAGTCTGTAGCTACTTCACAGGCATCAGGAAATCATCCTCTGCTCTAAGCGGTCACTTAAATTGGAGCAGATCTCTCCTCACCAAAATTTCAACTCTGTGTATGCTGAATATCAAAATTAGAACGTCTTCGGTTTCCGAAACTTGGGACCACATTAGAAACATGATATATATTTACTGTTTGTACAGCAGATTCCAGATTGCTTTTGACTTTTGTATGGTCTAAAAAAAACCGAAACAACCAAACCAAGAAGCTCAACAGGCACCGCGTTCCCTCTGCACATCTGAACAGGCAATGCTGGCTCCTGAAAGAGATGAGATGACTGGAGATTCTTCTTAGGCACAGATTACAAGGAGACATTGTGCCGGATAGCAGCTATCTACACATTACCAATGTCAAACATAACCTAGTTACATGGAGCAAATTCAAAATTATCTCTGAGGGACAAAACACCAGACATAAAAATTGCAGTGGTGAAGCAAAACCAATTGCACATTCACAGTGGTGCTACTGTCAATATACAAAAACATCTTTAAAATACAGAACAGTGTCACACGACTGTTCCCGTGTGGTGGTGACATGCAGAGCCTGGCACCGACTCACAACCAGTGCCTGCAATCCCCGCCTGTGCACGGGTGGCGATGAGAGGAGAGCAGGGAGAGCAGCGGTGGGAGCAGGGAAGGGAATCAGCCGTTGCCAGTCCCACTGCTGGCATCTCTCTCATTCCTGGCTAAAAACCTCACAGTCCCTTGCAGAAGTAAGGGACTCGGATACTACATTCAACCACGGTGACTGTTTGAACCTGACGCAAGCCTGGAGAGCCATCATCCTCACAGGTTGGTCTAGGTGAGTTGCACCAAACACAGATCCCACCACAGCCCCATTTTCCAAAAAGGCTTTGTGACTTGGCAAGTTTTGTGAACAAATTTTGTGCCAGGGGAGGTTCAGGTTGGATATTAGGAAAAATTTTTTTCACTGAAAGGGTTATCAGACATTGGAATGGGCTGCCCAGGGAGGTGGTTGAGGCACCATCCCTGGAAGTGTTCAAAAGACAGGTTGACGTGGTGCTGGGAGACATGGTTTAGTGACGGTGTTGCTTTTTCTTGTTTTGTGGGTGTTTATTTGTGTCAGTTAGGTTGATGGTTGGACAAGATGATCTTGAAGGTCCCTTCCAACCTAGAAGATTCTGTGATTCTGTAATTGAGCTTTTTTGCATGTTACAAAATGCAACAAATGTTTTTCTGGTCCTGATGCAGCAAATCACTGACTCAGTAAGTCAAGTGATTACAAATCTTAGGTCAGCCAGCAGGGGAATCACAGAATCACAGAATCTTCATGGCTGGAAAGGACCTCTGAGATCATAAGAGTCCAACCATACACACACACAAAGGACCCCCACCAAAGACCCCCATAATCTCAGGCACTAGACCATGCCCTGAAGTGCCACGTCTACACGTTTCTTAAATACCTCCAGGGATGGCGACTCCACCACCTCCCTGGGCAGGCTGTTCCACCTGCCTGACCACCCTCTCAGGAAAGTCATTCTTCCTGAAATCTAATCTAAACCTCCCCTGCCCCAACTTCAGACCATTTCCTCTGCTCCTGTCATTATTCCCTTGGGAGAAGAGGCCAACACCCACCTCTCTACACCCTCCTTTCAGGGAGTTGTAGAGGGCAAGGAGGTCTCCCCTCAGCCTCCTCTTCTCCAAACTAAACATGCCCAGTTCCCTCAGCCTCTCCTCGTATGACTTGTTCTCCAGACCCCTCACCAGCTTGGTGGCTCTCCTCTGGACACGCTCCAGCAGCTCAATGTCCTTCTTGTGGTGAGGGGCCCAGAACTGAACACAGCACTCGAGGTGAGGCCTCACCAGTGCCCAGTACAGAGGCA
Source organism: Numenius arquata (assembly GCF_964106895.1). Taxonomy (NCBI): domain Eukaryota; kingdom Metazoa; phylum Chordata; class Aves; order Charadriiformes; family Scolopacidae; genus Numenius; species Numenius arquata. The sequence goes on along the minus strand of NC_133585.1, from coordinate 24,516,991 downwards.
CCATCACTGCCCTGCTCCTGCTGGCCACGCTGTTCCTGACACAGGCCAGGATGCCCTTGGCCTTCTTGGCCACCTGGGCACACTGCTGGCTCATGTTCAGCCACGGACAGCCCCAGGTCCTTTTCTGCTGGGCAGCTTTCCAGCCGCTCTTCCCTGAGCCTGTAGCGTTGCCTGGGGTTGTTGTGACCCAAGTGCAGGACCCGACACTTGAATGTACCGCACCAAGTGCCAGGAAGCAGGGCAGGAACGCCCAGACCACCTCTGTCTCACCAGTACCAACGAGGGGGAAAAACACATTTGGGAAAGTGCTGGCCACTCCAAACAAGACAGATGACATGCCTTACAGAAACAGAACAGTGGCTCACCTAGCCCAATACTTTTTCCCAACAAGGGTAAGAGAACCTGCTATTCAGAGGAGGCAAAGGAAAAAAAAAGTTTAAAAGGGGAAAAAAAGACAACGCAGCCCAGTTACTGCTGCGCTAGCGGTGCCTGCACACTGGTGGACGTCAAGATGTGGCATTTTGCACAGAGTATGTGGGAAGTAATTACCAAGGCTGAAGGCTGTCCCAAAATTGTTACCACACTTACGCTTACCAGGAGGGTGACAGATCTTGGATCAAGCCAGCCACCAAGGGTCAGGGCCTTGGTTTTACATCTCGTTCTGAGGACGCCAGCCCCATTTACTCCTGCACCGGCACAAAGCCTAGCGCAGCGAGCTCAGAACAAGCTGCACAAGCATCACTGTCTTCTAGGACTGGCCACCTATCACTACAGCCCTCACACAGATTTTGGCAGCAAAGTGAGAAATAGGGCAGAAGAAATGTGTATACTCCAGCCACAAAACCATACCCTGTTTGAACTTCTTGTTGGAGTCCATCTGATTCCTGGTTGCGGTTGTCTTCCTCCCAAGCTCTGTGCCTCTGCTGATGGCTGCTTCCTGCCAGCCCCCTGATGCAAAGCCCTGCTCACAACCAACCTGCAGCCTTAATTTACATATGTTCAGTGAGCTGTTCCTTGAGTGATGCCTTCAACTTTCAGTTGCTATCATGGAAAAACCTTAGCTCTCCTACTACCGTCATTCTGAGGACAGCTTCAGAAGCATACAGCACCCTGGTTCTGCTGGAGGTCTCACTGCTGGGCAAAGACACTCCTGACACTGCTTAACCTACAAGGTCTGACGTGTTCTCAGCACCAGGTGGGAGTGCTTGAAGTTACATTCAGCAAAGGCTTATACCTTTCTGCACACACATCCCGTGTCTCTAGCAGTCAAGGATCAGAAGGCAAGACCCCTTGGATACAGGAAGGAGTAATTTCTTAAGAAGATGTGAGTTCTAGTGACGCTAATGGCCGAGATAGCACACCTTTTGCTTGGGGAAGAAAAATTAACAGACACAAGGGCTGTGCTTCACCTGTAGACATCTGTTACCTCTTCAAAAACAGGGCAGCTGAAAACAACTGATCTTAAAAATGTTGTTGCATGGTGAAGACATCTTGCGACATGACACTGATGGAAATACTCTCTCTGCAGCAAAGTCTCAGGCAAACCTTTGTGTAAAAGCCTGGCAAGAAATTTTCATCTCAGCACGTCTTTTCTTTTTAATCCCTATATATAAAGGGATACAACGACTTATTTTTATAAATAACTATTTGAGAATTAAAAATAACAGGGATGGACATGCAACATTTGTCCGTTTCCACACCAGCATTTTACCTCTGCTTATTCGGCCAGATCAAAGTTGTTTGCTAGAGAATTTTAAAAACTGAACACATAAAACCCAAGGTCTTCCATCAGGCTACAAGAACTGCATAAGAAATACACACAGCGAGGTGCTCAAGCACCCAGTGAGCATCGCAAAGCTGACTGATCACCATAAATATCTAACACTTGTGTATCTTACGGTTAGGATTTTTTCCTTTCTGAAAACTAAGTTACAACTGCATATCCTGCATCTGCCTTCTCTTCCTCACTTGTGGGTTTTTGCTGTTATTCAGTAGCAGATTTGAGACTAACGAACCACATCAGCTAATCTGACCAAACCAGGGAAAGCATTTCCAGTAGTGTTGAGGGGTGCCTAACTCCATTCACACCGAAATTCAGGGCAGCGCTGCCGTCCGCTTCAGTAGCTGCACCGTGCTTGGCCTCTTCTGAACACCTCAGAGATCTTCCACTACACACACAGACAGCAGTAGAAGATTCTCTCCTAATTCAACATCAGGGCTGAGACCAGAAACGCACCCAGTAATTTCATGGTACCTGGTACAACCCTTCTTTGTGCTATCATTAGATAACACCAAGTTTTGGGATGTATTTTCTTAAAATGTAGTGTCTGCCCTCAGAAAGGAAAGTTTTTATACACCAAATTAGACCAACACTTAGTCTATCCAAACAACTCATTTAAAAACACTGTTTGATGTCACACACTGCCTTAGTGGGAGGGCCAGGGTCAACACGCAGCATTATTAGATCTAGATTAGATATCAAGCCTCAAGTACCCATCTCTACTTCTGCGACCCTCCAAGGCAACCTTGGAGATACCCTCCTCCACAGCAGAGAGACATGTGGAGCAGTAACACTGCTTAGCACTTAATCCACATCATTCTACCAAAAAAAGCCTCATTTCCTCACCTGGAACTACATTTACTATGGGAGGGAGAAATTTTCTACCTTAGCCCCTAAATTGCTGCCAAGAAGAAAAGCTGAATCAGTGCTCCAGCCCTGGGGTCTCTGGGAAGGCAACACTTCTCTGCTGGCAGATGGAGGCAACTGGCCAACCAATTCACTGAGTTCACTGAGCCCTGCTAACTCTCAGAGGCTGGCAGCAAGAGCACCCTGGGCTGGATCCAAACTAGCAAGTGAGAACTACAAAGCAGCGTGCAGTAGCACCAATTCCCCGAGCCGCCCACCGTGCAGTGCATGCCACCTCTCACGGGCAGCCGTGCGCTCCTGGGAAAATCAAACATCTGAAATCTCAGGCCCGGCAGCGGGTTCATCTAAAATTAGATCTACACATTCTCCGAGACACTCTAAATTAAACCAAGAGAGAAAGAGACAAGAGGAAGAACATCAAAGGCAAAGGGGAAGCAGAGTTTTAGAGCTGCAGAGAAGATGAGTCCAGATGAGGCCCTTTTCCTGCCCCTTTGTACCGCAGCGGAGGAGCTCCACGAGAAGTCCTCATCTGTCACATCCCCTTGGCCGTGCCATCTCCAGCTCACGAAACCCAGGCTGTCTCTGCCTGAATGCACATGCCTGCGTATGCATTTTCAGGAACATTCCCCAGAGCCAGCCCTTTTGGCTGAGTATACAAAAGACTTTATTCCAGTTGGAATAGCAGAAACGTTCACATTGACAACTGCTGCCAATGTGACATAAACAAAGCCAACAGAGCAATGGAAATTGCGGCTGACAGCAAGTATTCCAGCGAATGCTAAAATTCCCCTAGGAAGCAAATACAGATTCTCTGAACTCACCAGCAACTGAAGATTGCCTTAAGATGCCAAGTAGTTTATATTTTTAGATCAAAAGAGAAGGCTGGAAGATGCTCTGGTTTCTCTGAAATTTTTTATGCTTATATGTAGCCTCTCTCAGCTCAGCTAAATCCTGTGTCCTCACAAAAGCATGGGCAGGCTTCACTTCTCTCCCAGTGACCTCACTGCTGTCCTCAATCCGCACGCTGGTTAGGGCTCTGGTGGTTTTTAAGTGTTCTATAAATGACAAGAAAGAATTAATGCCGATTTTGTCTCTTTTTTTCAAGGACGAAGCAAAGAAAAAGTGCGGTCAAGCATTGCGCTCCAGAGCCCTGCATCAGCAGGCAGCTCTGCCTTAAGGAAGAAGGATTCATTACTTAGCATCCCTGCCCACCACCGGCCAAAGCTTGCCCTGTATGTAGATGGGTACCTGGCAGGAGAACGGCTTCATCCAGCTGCTCACGTTGTGCATGCTGGCAAGACCACCCCGAGCACAGAGCCAGGGAACAGCAGCTTCTCAGCTATTAGAAACAAAGACATAGCATGCTACATACTTGTGATTCGGGCAAACTGAAAGCTTCCACCTTTTATGATCTGTAGGCATGTGGCACAGGAAAGGAGCAGGGCTCAGCAGGGAACGATCCCCTTCTGAACTGTCCCGGTTCCCCTCTGAACAAGATCCATTGCACAGGACAGACCCTGCTCCGTCCTGGTGTCCTCCCAGGCCAGCCAGCAGGTGCCGAAGCCAAGCTCTAATGGGTTTGACTTCTCAGGACCTCAGACTCTAGATGATGTTGCTGTCCCTCTGTATCACTGCATCTTGCCCAGATGCTTTGTGTCTGCTTCACTTGTGTGCTGTCAGCTCCTGCACCTTTTCCTCCCCTTTCCAAAAAACAAACAGAAAGCAGAGAAAAACCTGTTGCAAAAACTGGTCTCTCCCAGTTTTCTCTCCTTGTGGCAGTTTGAGCCTCAGAGTTGGGCTGCAAGTGCTACACCTCATCAAAATTAGAAGGCACAAGCCTCTTGCATCCAGCCAAACATGCGGCAGGCAGATCAGATACCTAGAGCCACAGGTTAGAAGACAGTGCCAGGGGAGAGGAAGACACTTTTTAGTGATTGTTTTGTCAGTGTTAGGTTGATGGTTGGACTGGATGATCTGAAAGGTCCCTTCCAACCTAGTTCTGTAATTCCATAACACCTTTGTCTCAAGCACAATGGGTAGGGTGATGTGGTCTGCTCTTCAGGGGCACTCACCTGATGATTGCTCACCACGCTCCGCGAATCACTACCCACTGCTCCCCTCCAGCCCAAACAGCCCTAACCCAGCCCAGCTCTGCTCCTGCAGTGAGCTCTGGCACAGGAAGAAGGCCCACACACCAGGTCTCTGCCTCCACCCACCCAGCAAGATGGTTTTCATATTTTTTCCCCTCTCTCTTCCCCACCACCACATGCATATACACTGCATAAGGAGGCTGGCTTTCATCTGCCTGCTGAATAGTGGCCAGACTGTTTGCAGCCAGCTCAAGCACACAAGCCTATCCCTCTGCATCAAAGGTAGGAGCCAAAGCCAACAGAAAACGAGAGCCTTGCTACGGCTCCTGCGAGGAGGTCTGGCCACACTTGCACACCTGCCTCACTGGAGCCAAGTCCAACCAACTGCAGCAGAGCAACTCAGGATGAAAATGATCATCTATGACCACCATTACAACTGATTGCTTCAGTTGACTATAAAGGTCCTATTTTCCACACCTACAGCCAAATGCACTCTGAAAAGAAGTTATAACCTCATGGTGCTGGCCAAAAAGAAAGAAAAAAAAAAACAAAGAAGGCAAACCCTCTTTTTATACCCTCAATCCTCTATAAAATACGGAGTTTCTGACATTTTCGTAAGACGTGCTGCCATTTCCAACCTGTGCTGTTACCCAGCACGCATACATTTCCCTTCTCCAGTGCCCTGGTAGTGGCCCTGCCTAATCACCCAAAGAGAGCAACAGGCACCAAGCGGGAGCCCAGGACTGCTCTCCCTCCACCCCATGTGCTGCCAGGGCTCAGAGAACCTATTTCTAGTCTTTCCCATCAGGACCTGCTTTTGCTGCTCTGCCCAAGCGCTCCTCTATGAAAGCTGCAGCCCTTCTGCATCCCAACTTTTCCCCCTCCATTTATGAAGAACATGAAATAAGCCTCAGAAACACCTTGTCTCATCCTAGCTTCCAGCTTCTCTCCAAGCTTTCAAGTGGCCAGGAGGGCAGAGCGAGCTTGTATGTCCACCCCAGCACCCTGCACAGCAGCAACTGCTGGTTAGAGCAGCGTAAACCCCTTCCAGGTGCCACCTTCTGAAATGCCGCCTACAGGCCTGGGGTCCCTTCACAGATCCAGCTGTGTGGCCATGATAGGAGACATGCTGTGAACTACTCCAGATGCAGAGGGCAGGATAAGAGCAGTCAAACACTGCAACCCCTTCCACTGACACAGCAGGATCCCATGGGAGCAGAAGGCATTCCAGCGAGGCTGGGTTGGGGAGGATATGAAACACCCAAAAATAAAAAGTCAGCCAAAGAAAGAGTCCAGTCAAGAAGAGCTCCCCCATTTGCCAATGCCAGGTTATTTTATTCTGAGCCACTCAGAACATTATCTGAGAAGCCAGTGGCCAAATATGGGTCGAGAAAGATCCTCACTTCAACTTCCCTCCAGAAATCTCCATCCTCCTGGTGCTGAGGTCCCTGCACGAGAGGGATGGCACACAGGATTCCTGACACCAGCACCTGAGAAAGAGCCCTCCCCTCTTTCACATCAGCCTTGCTTTCCTTAGCACAATCATCATTAATGTTTCAGCTCTCCAGTGGGGCAGCACATTTTATTGTTCGCCTACGTGGTAAAAATAAAATCTGATTGCAAGAAATTGCTTGGCTTCAATTATAACATCAGTGTTAATTACAAGTGCAACTGTAATTGCAGGGAAGGAAAGCGGAGTGGCAGTGACGAGGATGCATACTAAGTTCTGGTCGGTGAGCCGGCATTTTCCAGCCCAGCCCTCCCAGGGGAGAGGCTTTTGGGATTGCTGCCACTGCTGCCAAGGAGCAAACAAGAAGGTCTGCATGGCTCACACAGCTCAGCCTGGTGGCATCTCCTGGATAAGAGGCATCTGATTTGCTGCCAGCCCCTTGAGACCTTCTCTGATGCTGCCACAATTCTGACTGATGCATTCCCTCTTCTTGGAGCAAAGTCCATCCCGACTCATCCATGGAAGCTCCTCAGAACCTGTATACTGCCATCCCCACCTCCACATGTAACCAAAGACAAAAAGCTTGAGCCACAAAACTCTGTTGCCTCCTCAGAGCCTGCCTGCACCAGCTCAGGGCTGGAGAAGGCATCTCATGCTTCCACAGCCCTCAGCTGGGCTTCTGTGTGTTTGACACAGCCAGATCTGGGGGTGCCAACAAACCTCCCCTGTTCTTTCCTTCATGGGGCTGCTTCAGAGGGATGCTTCTCCCAGTCCCCTGATGTTTGGGGGCAGGCTGGAAGCCAACAATCCCTGTCAAACTCAGTAGGAATAGAGACAGGGATTTCTACCTTTGCTGGATCCGGCTCTCATCTCTGTCCTCATTGCATAGATCAAAGGGAAAGAGTATTTGAGGTTCTTCTGATTCTTCTACCAAGGGGCCGGCAGTGCTTTGTGCTAGGTAAACATTCTGGTGTCTAAACAAGAACAGCTTCACTACTCACCCACCCATTCATCCTAACCAGCTGCAGGAACTCATTGGGAGTGCCTTGAACGCACCTCCTGTGAACAACAGGACCAAAGGGCAATCACACGCATCCAGGAGAACACACACACTCTGTGCTCACACAGACATTATTTTTTTTTTCTCCATTCCTTTATGTGGAATTTCTCCATTCCTTTATGTTCATGTGACATACAGCACACAAAACAGACCACCGCCAACGCACTGGGATGAAATCAAGACGGGGAACAAAAATATGTACTTACAGCTGAACTTCATGAAGTCCACAGACAAGACCTTAAAGAATCATCTTCAGCAACAGTTAAAACAACAGAGGAGTGAATGCTGGGGAAGGGAAAACATCTGACAGGTGGGAGAGTCCTCTCCAGTAGAGCATCTTGGAGTGGGATCTGGAACAGGCCCAGGACCACTCACGTCTAAGGTGGAGGTGTGCTTCCCAGCTCTACAGGGGACACAGAGCTCAGACAGTTCCCAGATGCAAAATGCCAGGGAACAGCATGTTACAGCCACCAGGGCTTTTATCATTTTTGAGGAGAGAAGTACTGTTTGAGAAAAGAATCGGAGTCACAGAATCTTCATGGTTGGAAAGGACCTCTGAGATCACCGAGTCCAACCATACGCACACACACACACACACACAAAAGACCCCCACAATCTCAGGCACTAGAGCATGCCCTGAAGTGCCATGTCTACACACTTCTTAAATACCTCCAGGGATGGTGACTCCACCACCTCCCTGGGCAGGCTGTTCCACCTGCCTGACCACCCTCTCAGGAAAGTCATTCTTCCTGATATCTAATCTAAACCTCCCCTGCCCCAACTTCAGACCATTTCCTCTGCTCCTGTCATTATTCCCTTGGGAGAAGAGGCCAACATCCATCTCTCTACACCCTCCTTTCAGGGAGTTGTAGAGGGCAATGAGGTCTCCCCTCAGCCTCCTCTTCTCCAAACTAAACATGGCCAGTTCCCTCAGCCTCTCCTCCTATGACTTGTTCTCCAGACCCCTCACCAGCTTGGTGGCTCTCCTCTGGACACACTCCAGCAAGACTCTGTTCCTATCAGAGATGATGGAAGTTCAGTTCTTGATACTAGGGAGGAAGGAACAAGCCAAGAATTTGACTGTTAAGAGAGGCAGCTGTAAAACAGTGCTTTCAAATGGGGCAGAGGAGGAAAAGTCAGTTTAAATCTGCTCTGGAGATAAGCAGGGCTACTCCCCGGTGCTGATGTGCACTTCATGTTACTTGATGTAACATTCATGCTGGTGCTTGAATGTTATAATGAACACATCCTTGCTGTGGTGCCACAGAAAAAAAAATTATTTTCCTGCACCTTTATAAAAGGATGGTTTTAGTTTCTGGTAAATCTATCAGCACCCTATTGTCAACTTGCTCTTGCAGAAAGTTCTCTACAGTTTTCTGTAATTCCTATCACAGTACAATAGTTTTGGACTAATACAGGATGTTCTTCATGACTTCAGAAACCTGCACTAGAGAACCAACCCAGTGTGGACTGGTGCCTACCAGATGGTTCAAACAAGTTCTGCTGTTCCTTAGAAGCTGGCTGATGCTCCTGATATTGTTTTCATTACACATATATTCTAAATACTTTTAAGAAATATTAGACAGGTAGAAAAATATCCTGCTATCTGGAAGTATTATATGAAAGACACCCTCTTTTCAAATAATGCTTTCAAATAATTTTATCTGGAGCTGAAACACCAAGGAACTACTTGCTTTAGAAAGCACTTCAGAGAGAGGACTAAACCTGAAATAGTGACTATATTCCACAATGTGTTCTTCCCTGATATCTTTAATATCTTTAGGTATTTAAGAAACGTGTAGACATGGCACTTCAGGGCATGCTCTAGTGCCCGAGATTGTTGGTTTGTGTCTGTTTGTGGGTGGGGTGGGGTGTGGTTGTGGTTGTGGGCGTTTGGTTTGGTTTTGGTGTTCTGGGATTTTTTGGGTGTGGGTTGGCTTTTTTTTGGGGGGGGTTGTTTTGGTTTTTTTTTTTTGTTGGTTGGACTCGATGATCTCAAAGGTCCCATCCAACCAAAAATATTCTGTGATTCAGAGTAGCAATTTCAATTCAGAAGGTCCATCTCTTCTCCGCTCATCTAGTGGAGCAGCTGCTACCTTGAACTGCTGAAAGCATGGCAAAGCTAGGGGCTGCATGGCACAGAAACCTCCCAGAGCTGCTCACTGCTCACAGCCAGGGCTGTTCTGTGAGCTGGCAGACAGGAGGTCTCTCCTGGGAATAAGGCAAGGTAAGGTCCTTCTGTTCATTAAGGCCCTCCCACCAAGGTGGCTGCAGACACCTCTGGAGAGGTATCTAAGAGGAAAGCATTTGCTACCTGTTTCCTGACCGAAACCCTTGCCTACAGAAATCACCTGAGCATAATCACTTTGCAGGACCCAGAGGATGCTCCTGCCAGAGCAGCAGCAGCAGGAGTGACAGTAAGAGAAGCTTTTATCACTGAATTTCACTGAATTTCACTGAATTTTTTTAGAGTTGGAAGGGACCGTATAGATCATCTAGTCCAACTCCCCTGCTGAAGCAGGATTGCTTAGAGAATGCTACTCAGGACTGCATCCAGGCGGGTCTTGAAAATCTCCAAAGAAGGGGACTCCGCACCCTCCCTGGGCAGCCTGTTCCAGGGCTCTGGCACCCTCACCGTGAAGAAATTCTTTCTCATATTCAAGTGGAACCTCCTATGTTCCAGCTTGTGCCCGTTGCCCCTTGTCCTGTCACTGGGAACCACTGAAAAGAGTCTGGCTCCCTCCTCCTTCAACCCACCCTTGAGATACTTATAGGCATTAATAAGGTCTCCCCTCAGCCTTCTCTTCTCAAATGTCTTCAAATCAAATTTATTAATTCAAATTTATCAAATGTCTTCATTTCATGTCTGTGTAACAGACAATATTTCCTCTCCTTCATTTGCAGAGGTCTCAGAGGCACCAAGTGGAGCTTCCCTAGAGCTAGAATCTTTTATTTTCAGCTGACCGTGCAGAGTTTCTAATGTCGTGTGTAGAAATGGTTAATGAATAATAACCAACAAGCCAGTAGATGGCACTCAAGAATCCACAAGACTTCTGAGATGTGCAAGACCAACAAAACTTGCATCTGCAGTGCACAACAGCAACATGTGCCTCACTGCACAGAGGTGCTACCAGAAAGGCTGAGAAAGAGGTGATGATCTCAGTGGTGCCCTTCAGGCACCAGGGTAACTCGGAAGTGCTAAGACCACAATTGCTTTAACCTCTCTTAACGAGGGGACCCACGCAGCAGGATTTGGATTCAGACCTGTGTCTGGGAGCAGGCTGCGTTTTGGCAGGGATGCAGCCGGGCAGCATCACGGCTCCTCCATCTGTGCTTCCAGCCAGCCTTGAGCGCAAGGGAAAGCTGTGGGTAAGCATGGCACGGCGCCCACCGCCACTGAACACCAGCAACCTGGCATTCTCAAGAGCGCTAAAACGTCTCCGAAACACTGCTAAAATAACAAGCAACAAGCCTCACCTCCCATGTGAGCACCACGAGAGCAAGGCCATGCTCCTCCTTGGTCCCAGGCTCTGGAGAGGCATATCAGGGTGTGAAGTGACACCCGCTGGGCTGCCGGGCAGCTCTGCGAAACACACTGATACAGCCCGTCTGGGGGGCAATGCCTGCGCCGGCTTTTGAAGTTGTTAGTACAACTTTACTTGGCAGCCTGAAAGAAAAAGGTTTCAAAGCAGGTAAACAAGCTTAATCTTTTGTGAGGTTTTTCTATTTCCTGTACTCTGCCCTATTCTACTTCTACTCTGCCCTGGGGAAGCCCCATCTGGAACACTGGGACCAGTTCTGGGCTCCCCAGGTCAAAAAGGACAGGGAACTGCTGGAGAGGGGACAGCAGAGGGCTACAGAGATGAGGAGGGGCCTGGAGCATCTCTCTTAGCGGAGAGGCTGAGGGACTTGGGTCTGTTTAGTGTGGAGAAGAGAAGACTGAGGGGGGATCTGATCGATGCTTATAAATACTTAAAGGGAGGGTGTCAAGAGGATGGGGCTGGTCTTTTTTCAGTGGTGCCCAGGGATAGGACAAGAGGAAATGGGCACAAACTGGAATAGAAGAAGTTCCACCTAAACATGAGGAGGAACTTCTTTCCTGTGAGGGTGGCAGAGCCCTGGAAGAGGCTGCCCAGGGAGGTGGTGGAGTCTCCTTCTCTGGAGACATTCAAACCCGCCTGGACACGTTCCTGTGGGACCTGCTCTGGGTGGACCTGCTCTGGCAGGGTGGTTGGACTGGATGATCTCCAGAGGTCCCTTCCAACCCCATATCATTCTGTGATTCTGTGATGCATTTGGCTACCTTAAATACTTCTTCACAAGCCCCCTGTAAAGGCTAAAAAGCACCTTTTCCCAAACAAAATCTGAGACCCTTACACATCACGTGATCCCCTGAATGGAGTCTTTAAGAAAAAGCAGCTACCATGAGCCCATCAAAAAAACCTATTAGCAGCAGAAACATTGGGGCCTGCAGTGAAACATGCTGAAAGTTTCCCCTGCACAGGGATTTCAGTTATTTTGCTTTGCTTTCCCAACCCAAACAGATAACCTTGCTGAGACTGCAACAGGATGGAGATGGCTGGAGCAAAGAGGTTCCACAGAATCACAGAATGGTATGGGGTTGGAAGGGACCTCTGGAGATCATCTAGTCCAACCCCCCTGCCAAAGCAGGTCCACCCAGAGCAGGTTGCACAGGAACGTGTCCAGGTGGGTTTGGAATGTCTCCAGAGAAGGAGACTCCACCACCTCCCTGGGCAGCCTGTTTCAGGGCTCTGCCACCCTCACAGGAAAGAAGTTCCTCCTCATGTTTAGGTGGAACTTCTTATATTCAAGTTTGTGCTGCTTCCTCTTGTCCTATCCCTGGGGACCACTAAAGTTCCACATTAAGAAGCATCATTTAATGGCACATTCCAAACCTGGTGGATGAGCCACACACAGTTCCTACCAAGTGGCCTGTGGAAGGAGGTGTATAGGATGTCCAGCCCAAAAGAGGCCATTGGCTAATGACAGCCACATCCACAGCCCCAGCTGGGCACAACGATCACTTTGCACAAGTTTATTCCTGGGGAACCTGCACGCCTGGTCCAGCCAGCAGACCCATCACACCACTGGGGGTTTCTCGTCCTACTGACAGCAAGGTGCTCCCACCCTGCTTCGGTTCCCGATGTGAGTCTGCAGAGAATGGTGATCCCTCCCCTTCAAACCTCTCTACTGGGGGTGCTAAGTGCCAGGAGCCCAAAGCCCTGCAAAAGCAGGTCAACAAAGAAAGACCTGAAGGCGAAGGTCCATGTGCCAGCTCCCTAGTGCCTGGGCTGCACCATGCTTTGGACTTTACAGGATGGCCAGTGAACCCTGCCAAACCTGCCAGCCGTGCCCAGTGGGACGGGAGGGAGACAAGACTCAAGGCGCGTTCCCTCAACAGCGTCCGCCCCCTATCCAAGGCTGAGAACCTGGAGTGCAGGGATGCCCCAAAGCAGCAGCTGTCTGCTATGAAACAGCACGGACAGGGACAGCAAAGCACCAAGAGGAAGGAGGGACCATGTATCGCAAGCTGCCCAGCTCTGGATCAGGAAGGAAAGGGGAAGGCAACAGGGTCTTCTCCACGCACCGCTGCACCAAACCACAAGTCAAGTTAGAAAATAGCAAGGACAGAGGACAGTCGGGCAGAGTGTGGGGCATTTCAAAGGCACGGTGCCAGCGGGATCTGCTGGGATGGCTACACGGCTATCCCATGGGCACAGCCCAGGGCTGCTCGATGCCTCAAATGTATCTGCTGCCTCTCAGGTCAAGGCAGTTCCCAGCTCATGGAAAATTTTGACAAGAGTAATTTTATTGGTTTTTTTCAGCTTGGACTGAAACGAAATTCCACAGAGACACTGGGATGGCCCCAAAAGCCTATGTTTTAACCAGTTTATCTGTGTGTCCCTTGAAAGACAACCCAATTCCTGGTGCCCCCTGGGTGAGGTGGCTGCATCACCCAGGGTGCTGCCTGGGATCCCTTGCACAAGCCTGGCTCCTTGTGGAGTGCCGAAAGCTCTAACACGGGCCTCAAGCTGTTAGTGCAGGAAGTGATGGGAACAGCGGAGCACAGATAATCCTGAGTAAACAACCAGAGCTGAGCCTTCACTTGGCAGCATTTTTCCATTGTCTATTATGCACGGCTGGATGAATGTCAATAAATTACCAATGGAAATGAGCCCTGCTGAGCAGTCAGTTTGGCTTGAACAGCTGTTTTCTAGGTAGCACAGTGGCATTTCAGCTCTGCTTAGCAAGCAGCGGTGAATCAGAGATTACCAACTGCCTTCAGGGGTGGGAAGGAGGAAAGCAAACCCTGCACAGATGGAGGAAAGCACCCGAGTCCTCCCAGGCTGAGAGCCCACGGAGAGGTGGATGCCTCAGGGGAGGAGAAAGTAAAAAGCCAAGCAGGCAGTGGTGAGTCATGGGAAGCTGCCCGCTTCCTGCCAGGCACCTCGGAGGTCACAGCCGTCACCGCTGAGCCACTCTCCACACACTCGCTGCTACTGCTTACCCATGGGGAGCAGTGGTGGGGAGCACGGGACAGAGCGACGCAAGGGCTTGCATAAGATCACTGGGAAGCTTCCCAAGTCTCAGGCAAGCTTAGGAAGAAAAAGAAAACCATGGATGGATGCAACAAGGGCTGCAGCTCCTTCATCCACACCCTTCAGCGTACACACATCTCTGCATTACCCTACAGTACAACCTTACCTGCCACCCAACTGCTCCACCGCACAACCTTACCTGCCACCCAACTTCACCGTGCCACAGCTCTGCTCCGAAGGCTGGCTGCCAGCCACTGCCCACAAAAAGGCAGTCTCACGATTGGCCTACACAGGGAAGGAGATGTGAAAAGCTGGGGAGGGCAAGGGATAGATCTGATCAACACTTCTTCCTTTCAGCACATCTGTACTGGTTGGCTCCTTCCAGAGCAAAGCGAGGTGGGTTTGTTAACTTAAGCAACAGCAACCCTGCTTTTGTCCACCCTGAAGGAGTCTCTCAGAGGGACCTTTGACAAAGGTCTCCAGCATGACCGCAAGCTACTTTTGTCTGACATATTCTGCAGGATATCCTGTATTTTCACCACCTCTGAAGGGGGCAGACCCCGCAGACAGTTGTGAGAGCAGCACACAGTGGCCAGCAGGCCAGGACAGCTGGAGCCAACATGCCCACTCCCTGCTGCAAAGCCCCTGTAAAAACTACCCGGCAACCTCCCATAAAAACTTTGTGGTCTGCTTTAGGGTGGCTGTTAAAAATAATGACGGTGAGAAATGGGAGGCTCTTGCTTTCAGAAAGAAAAGCATTGCATTGCAAAGTTGTTGAGACTTGTTTATTATTTAGCATCTGTTTAATTTCAACTAGGAAAATATACCTTAGAGGATGGAGGGCTGAAATTGGTAACTCAATCCTTCAGCCCCAGCCTTAGGGAGCTTTGTAATTAAGATACAGTGAAATTGGAGAGATATTTCAACTTTTCTTGGAAAGGCAAAACAGATAAAAAGAAAGCCCACCTGCCCACACACTACAGAACATAAAAGGGTTGAAAGCAGCCCACAGGCTGTGTGTTCTGGCCACGCAGCTTCCGCAGGCTCTCCTGGTCTCCCCAACCACCAAGCTACAGCCAAAGTAAACTATGAAATAAGCCTGAACACAATCAGGAATAGGGAGGGGAGAGGAGTAGCACTCACAGAAGGAAACTAAGCAAAACACAACCACCCCCTAAACCTTTTCTGGTTGTGAGCGAGCCAGGTGACAGTTTGTGCACACCAAGCAGCCAGTCAAATGCCAGGTCCCCACCAGGGACCCAGAAACAATTTCCCAATTAAGAACTTGTGAGAGGACGGTAATTGACTGAAGGGTTCATTTCCCAGCTGCAAACAGCAAGGGTGGCTATTCCTAAGGGTTCAAGGCAGACTGAGTATCAAAAGCTGAACAACAGATTTAGGAATTCCTCAAATGCAAGAAATAAATCTGATCTATAAAGCATTTGTCTGGGGCTTTTTGAGAGTCACCTCAACGCTACTGATGGCAGCCTAACAACCCAAATCCCCGGTCTGTCAGTTCCCCGCGGCAGCGATCCTTCTTTCTTCTATTTCTATAAACGAGTCCCAGGCCATTACGTGCTCCATTCGCTCAAAAGCTCCCCAAAGCAGGTCTTCTGCCCAAGAAATTGCACCAGCTGTAAGTAGCATTCAAGTTTTTTTATCCTCTTGGCCACCCACGTTTACATGACTCAACGCACAA
Source organism: Numenius arquata (assembly GCF_964106895.1). Classification (NCBI taxonomy): domain Eukaryota; kingdom Metazoa; phylum Chordata; class Aves; order Charadriiformes; family Scolopacidae; genus Numenius; species Numenius arquata. The sequence goes on along the minus strand of NC_133585.1, from coordinate 24,501,485 downwards.
TTCCGCCCGGCGAAGGATGCTGCTGACATCCACCACCTATTAGTCTCATAAACCCGGAGAAACCGGGCACGGTACTGCAGTGCTTCTACGTAGCTCTTCTCCGAGCACCATTCTTTTGGGGAGAAAAGGGGACCTCACTGGAGGATGGAAGTAAAGACATTGCATTTCATATTCTTCTTTGCAGACCGAATCCTCAGCTTTTCACAGCCAGCAAGGAGACAGACGCAGCAAGCCGCCTCACCTGGGAAACCAGAGCTGGGCTCGTTTTCTCTCTGCCAGCGCCTTACGGGTCTTCCTCGACTTTTAAATCTTCCCTAAGGAGAAAGATGGATCACCTTCCCCAAGAGACAAAGGACGGGGTGATTTTCTACTCCCAACCGGAGCAGAAAGACCTGGGGGTTCATCATAAAGTAACAAGAGGCAGCAGCAAAGGAAAGACAAACGCATTCTCTATCAGACTTTTAAACCGAAATATCAGCTGCTTGGATTTTTGTTGTTGTTGTTTTTTCGTTTTCAACCGAAATAAACCTGATAAATGCAACGGGAGGCAGAGCACCTCCTGTTTCTACAGCAACCCGGGGCCCGGCGCGGCGCCGGCAGCGGCACCCCGGGGGGGACGAGGGGAACAAAAGCGGCGGAGGCCGCCGGGCAGCGCGGGGGTGTCGGCCGCTCGCCACCCCAAAGGCAACGAAGCCACGGACCGCGCGAATAAACACCTAGAAAACAGGCCGCGGCTTTCCCGCCCCACCGCCGGCCCCCTCAGGAAAGCCGAGCCGGCGGGAAGCCCCCTGCCCCCTCCCCTCCGCCCGCCCCACCTGTGGCGCGGCCCCGCACTCACCCCAGAGGAGAGTGAGGAGCTGCGCCCGCGGCACCAGGCTCAGGGCGTAGACGGCGCCCAGGTGCAGCAGCCCCATCAGCACCACGTTGCGCCAGACGATCGCCTGCCCGCGGCCCGCGGAGGCCGCCTCGCCGCTCGCCGCCCGCCGGGACCCGGCCATCTCGCCGGCGGGGCGCTAGGGGCGGCGGCCCCCCGCGCAGCGCGGCCGGGCAGCGGCTAGGGGGGGGCGGGCCGCGCCGCCGCATCTGTTGCTGCCGCCGCCTCCATGGAGCTCCCGCGCCGCCGGCTGCGCCCCGCACCGCGGCGGGGGGCCGGGCCGGCTGCCGGCCCTGCATAGCGACAGCCAATGGCGGCCGCGGCCCGCCCCGCTCCGCCCCGGCACCGCCGAGGGGACGCCCCCCGGGGCGCCCCAGCGCGCGGTTGGTGGCTGGCGGCGGTGTCCCCGAGGGGCGCCCGCCATCTCTTGGTGGCCTCTGCGAATGGCTGCGGCGGAGGGAGAGCGGGGCTGCGGGCGGGGCCCCGCGCTCGGTGGCCCTGAGGAGAGGGCCTCCCCCTGTCCTGCTGAGGCGGCGGCCCTTGGGGAAGGGTAGGCGCCTCTCCCGCCGGCTGCCCCGGGGTGTGAGGGGGGAAACGCTCCCCGAGGAAGACGAATCTCCGTGACCTTTAATTCTGGAAGCCGGAATAAGAGATGCCCCTGGCGCTAGGGAGGAGCAGGTATTCAAGAGCAAGTTCATAGATTCATAGATTGGTCCAGGCCGGAAGGGACCTCCAAAGGTCATCTAGTCCGACCTCCCCGCAGTCAGCAGGGACACCCCCAACTAGACCAGGTTGCCCAGGGCCTCGTCGAGCTTCACCTTGAATATCTCAAGGGAAGGGGCCTCAACCACCTCCCTGGGCAACCTGTTCCAGTGTTCCACCACCCTCATGGTAAAGAACTTTTTCCTAATATCCAATCTAAATCTCCCCTTCTCCAACTTAAAACCATTGCCCCTCGTCCTGTCACTGCAGGCCTTTGTAAACAGACCCTCCCCAGCCTTCCTGTAGGCCCCCCTCAGGTACTGGAAGGCCGCTATGAGGTCTCCCCGGAGCCTCCTTTTCTCCAAGCTGAACAACCCCAGCTCCCTCAGTCCTCATAGGAGAGGTGCTCCAGCCCCCTGATCATTTTAGTGGCCCTCCTCTGCACCTGCTCCATCAGGTCCATGTCCTTTCTATATTGAGGGCTCCAGACCTGCACACAGTACTCCAGGTGAGGTCTCAGCAGAGTAAAGTGGCAGAATCACCTCTCTGGATCTGCTAATCTACTAAGTTAATAAAGTTTATCTGACTGGGAATAACAATGTGGGCAGTGAAAACCCAAAACAACAAGGAAAAAAAAAAAAAAAGACGGCAAGCTTTTTATCAGCAGTGATAGGTGAATGAAGAGCCTGACACGCTTTTTGTTTGCTCCATCCCACCACGGATGGAGTCCTGTGGTGCTCGGATGTGGTTGCCAGAGGGTGCTGCTCACCCCACGATGCTGTGACCTCCTGCTGCGAGGTGCCACAGGAGAATCATCGTGGAACCATTCAGGTTGGAAAAGACCCTTGGGATCATCGAGTCCAACCATCAACCCCACTCTACAAAGTTCTCCCCTACACCATATCCCCCAACACCACATCTAAACGGGTAGAATCACAGAAACTAATAGAATCATAGAAGAGGAGAGGAAGGATCCAGCGTTGCTTGGGGTGCCAGGGTGGGCTTTGCCCACCTGTGTCAGAAGGGAGCCCAGAGAGGCAGAAGAGCGCCGGCAGAAAGCAGTTCACTGCTACTAGTGAGGAGCTTCGCCTGCAAGGGAACATCTCACACACGCAGCGTGTGGAGGGTTTAAGTCACTAGGTGGGAATCAGATGCTAAGTCCTGGTGGTAAAACGTTTGTCCATGATGCATTTTATTTAGTTTTGAGTGTTTGTGGGAGGACAGGAGGGAAGGAGGCAGCGGCACAGGCGTGTGTTGGCAGCCCCTCCGCCCGGACTGGGGCCCGCTCCTCCGTGATGTACAGCCCACGGCATCTTTCCATTGCTGCTCCAGAACCGCAGAAGGGGGTGATTTAGCTCGCACTGTGCTTTCCTGCTCCGACTTCCTCCAGGTGCCCAAGGTCAACTGTTAGGCTACGGTCAAGTGTACCTACTACCAATTTAATATGTGATCCTTGCTTTCCTCTTAGGACTCTGCCATATGATGTTAGACTGACAGGTCTATAGTTTACTGGATCCTCCTTTTTGCCTTTGACGAGGCAAAATTATTGGATGAGGGAAAGGCTGTTGATATTGTATACCTGGACTTTCGAAAAGCATTTGATACTGTCCCCCATACAATTCTTGTGGAAAAACTGGCTTCACACGGCCTGGATGAGCATACGATCCGCTGGGTCAAGCACTGGCTGACTGGAAGGTCCCAAAGAGTGATGCTCAATGGATTTAAATCCAGCTGGCGGCCGGTCACAAGTGGTGTGCCTCAGGGCTCAGTGTTAGGACCATTTCTGTTTAATGTCTTTATTGATGATCTTGACAAGGACATAGGGTGTATCATCAGCAAGTTCGCAGATGACACCAGGCTAAGCAGGAGTGTTGATTCCCAGGAGGATAGGGAAGCTCTACAGAGAGACCTAGATAGATTGGATCATTGGGCCAACATCAATGGCATGAGTTTCAACAAGGGCAAGTGCCAGGTTCTGCACTTGGGCCACAACAACCCCGTGCATTGCTACAGGCTTGGGGAAGTGTGGCTGGAGCTGCCTGGAAGAAAGAGACCTGGAGGTTCTAATTGACAAGCGGCTGAATATGAGCCGGCAGTGTGCCCAGGTGGCCAAGAAAGCCAACGGCATCCTGGCTTGTATTAGAAATAGTGTGACCAGCAGAAGTAGGGAGGTGATTGTCCCCCTGTACTCAGCACTGGTGAGGCCACACCTGGAGTATTGTGTCCAGTTTTGGGCACCTCAATCCAAGAGAGATATCGAGGTGCTGGAGCGAGTGCAGAGGAGGGCAACGAAGCTGGTGAAGGGCCTGGAAAACAAATCGTATGAAGAGCGGTTGAAGGAGCTGGGACTGTTTAGTCTGAGGAAGAGGAGGCTGAGGGGAGACCTCATCACTCTCTACAACTACTTGAAAGGACACTGTAGGAGGCTGGTGCTGGTCTCTTCTCACAGGTAATTAATGACAGAACGAGAAGGAATGGCTTCAAGCTCCAGCAGGGTAGGTTTAGACTGAACATTAGGAAAGAATTTTTCAGGGAAAGAGTGGTCGGGCATTGGAACAGGCTGCCCAGGGAGGTGGTTGAGTCACCATCCCTGGATGTGTTTAAGAGCCATTTAGATGTGGTGTTGAGGGATATGGTGTAGGGAAGAACTTTGTAGTGTAGGGTAGATGGTTGGACTCGATGATCCCAAGGGTCTCTTCCAACCTGGATGATTCTATGATTCTATGTTGGGGGCAGGCAGGAGGGAGAACTCCATCCTTGAATGACTTTTCCATCCTCCAGTGTCTGAGAGCAGAAAGAAGCCCCAATCCCTTACACACTGGCTGCTCCCCGGCTGCTGCTGGGCGCACTACGCCATGGGTGACCCTCAGGCTTACAGGGGCAAACCGAACAGCCCAAGCTCACTCTCGCACGCTGCGGCTTGCACAAGTATGCTGCCCTGAGTGTTTAATGGGGGCAGGTAAGGGCTCGGGGCGAGTGAAACAGGAGTGCTACCAGGCAGCAAGGAAATACGGAGACCGGGGAGCATGACCCTTTGGAAAGGCATGATGAAAGCACTCGTCCTGCCCCGGCTTTTGCAGGCTATTAAAGCATGGCACAGGATAGTTGTTAGTCTTGTGCACTCACGCAGATGCAAGTGGCACTGAAACCTAGCACCTGCCTTCCACAAACATTCCGGCCACGTGGCCAGAGGCTTTATGAGATTTCCAGCTGATTTGAATCACTGGTCAATGCCTCCAGGAAGGCTCCCTCTGCCACCAGTGTGCCTTAGTGTGATGGTACCTTTGCACACAATGCTGTAAGTTTTATATCCTACTTTTATCTCTAGTCATAGCAGTTTGTTTACGCAGTAGCCAACACGGCATGGAAAGCAGGTGAACAGAGATGACATGACAAACGCTCTGTTGTGGCCAGATGTCCTCTGGGTGCGGGGAGTGCTGATGCTTAGGGTGACACTGCTGGGTATCTTCTGTGAAGGAAAAGGCCTCATGCCCCTGTCCTGGCAAAGCTGGTGGCATGCAGAGAAAGCTTGTCAAGTGCAACAGCAAAACTGGAAGGGGGACATCATCCTGTACCCAGCCCACCTGGGACCGGAGGGGTCCCTACTGCTTATGGAGTTGCTGGTCCCAGTGGAGGGGGAAGATGAAGATGGAGATTAAGCCCAAGCCAGACCAAAGGCACCACTTCGAGAGCGTCATTGCGTGGTGATCGAGCTCATCACTGTTCTCCCGACCCCAGAAATCACACAGGAAGCAGTGCTTCAGTGACAGCGTCAGCGTTCGTCCCAGGATTGCTGCAGTGGCAGCACATTTTGGGATGTGATCGCTGTGAAAACATCTCATCTCTTTTATTAAAAAGCTACCTGGCTACATAGATTGTGATGTCAGGGCTACATGCTGCAGACAGAGGTCTGGACTGCTGGGCTAAGATCTTGCTAGTGCCCAGAGATGCAAAGAAAAGACTTTGCAAATCTGACTCCTACTTCCCTTGGTAAAAAATAATACTGGAAAATGTTCAGTGAGCCAGAATCACCTAGAGAAGAAACCTGAGGAGCTGCAACCAAACCAGCAACAAACGTGAAAGGAGGACTGGACTATGGGCTCAAACTCGCCCGCAGGCAGAATGCAACAAAGGGTTCATGAGAACACAGTGAGTATCATTTTAATGCTGCTGCTGCCTGCTACCATCACAATTGAGCGCAGAGCTAGTTAAAATGTTGACAAGAGTGGCCTTTTCTTCTTTTCTTTTGCCATGAAAAATGAAGTAATGACACCAAAGCATTGTTCAAATGAAGGCCTTAAGTGGTAAAGAAGGAACCAAAGCCTAGAACATCAGAAGGACAAGAAATACGTGCTCAGTGTGTATGTATTGGAAGTGCTTGTCGTGTACATGGCAAAGAAGGTGAGCGTCAGGTTCCCAAAAAGTCTCCCTTGTGCTGTCCAGGACTTACTTTTGAGGTCCGCTGCAGCTGCCTTTTTAGGGTGCTCCTTAATAAATCCTCTCATAATTAGGAACTCTTCTGGCTATCTTGCAGCTCTAAAGCTCATAGGAATTTTAGTCGGTTTAGCCTCTTTTGAGTGAGAGTTGCATTAAATTTATGCATGCATCCTGCCTGGCCATTTGGTGATGTATCTGTCCGATCTGCAGGACCAGCAGAGGAAACATGGGAATGATGAACTCAGCATATAGCGAGTCAAGGCTGGGAGATTACCCTGAGCTTCCCCGTTTAAGACTGGACATGTTGAAACTGTTCCTGGTATCGGTACATTATTTATTACACTCCTCAGTATACTCTGACAGCGACCTTGGCTCTTTTTCAAGGCTGAGCGACTATGCTTGGCGCCAGGAACCCAGCAGGATGCTCAGCATCCCCTGCAGGGGAGGAGGAATCAGGCAGTGGCCATATAAGCCTGGTTTTCCCTTTAGCTTTGAGCCGTGCCTGGCTCTATACGTGCTGCCCTGCTCGGAACAGTGAACCCTTATGGGTGCAGACCCACACAGGATCGCAGATATGGGGAGGGAGGGGACAGGAGAGGGAAATATCTGACCCATGGACTCCTTTTTTTTTGTCCTCTCAGGCATACCAGAGTCTCCAGCTGCGCTAACGACACGACGGGGTTTGTGCTGCTGAAGCAATACCAGCACAGTATCATGGAATCACAGAATTGTCGGAGTTGGAAGGGACCTCTAGAGATCATCTCGTCCAACTCCCCTGCTAAAGCAGGATTGCCCAGAGCACATCACTCAGGACTGCATCCAGGCGGGGCTTGAAGATCTCCAGGGAAGGGGACTCCACACCCTCCCTGGGCAGCCTGTTCCAGGGCTCTGGCACCCTCACTGGAAAGAAGTTTGTCCTCATATTTGAGTGGAACTTCCCATGTTCCAGCTTGTGCCCGTTGCCCCTCGTCCTGTCACTGGGAACCACTGAAAAGAGTCCGGCTCCATCCTCCTTCAACCCACCCTTTAGGTACTTGTAAACATAGATAAGGTCTCCCCTCAGCCTTCTCTTCTCCAGGCTGAAGAGCCCCAGCTCTCTCAGCCTTTCCTCATCAGGGGGATGCTCCAATCCCTTAATCATTTCTGTTGCCCTACGCTGGACTCTCTCCTATAGTTCCCTGTCTCTCTTGAACTGGGGAGCCCAGAACTGGACGCAGTATTCCAGTTGTGGCCTTACCAGTGCAGAGTAGAGGGGGAGAATGACCTCCCTCCACCTACTGGCCACACTCTTCCCTATGCAGCCCAGGATCCCATTGGCCCTCTTGGCAACAAGGGCACATTGCTGGCTCATGGAAAGTTTGCTATCCACCAGGACCGCCAGATCCTTCTCCTCATTAGAGCTTTCCAGCAGGTCCACCCCAAACCTGGTAGTGAGGGTGAGAACGAAGCTGAGGGGAGTGTGCAGGACGCTGGGGAGTGGTGCCACCACTCTGCATGCTGTCTCAGCCATGCTTCCCAAAACATGCCCCCTCCTCTCCATGGTTTTTGGGGGAAACAGCTATGGCAGCAAGACACCCCCCCCCTTCTTTCTCAGTAGCCCAGTTGGGCTAGATACGCTCCATCTGGGCAGAGAAAACACAGTTACTCAACAGTAAACCCACATTCCCAATGTGTATGTTAGGGAACTGTGTTATCCAAAAGGCACAAGAGAGAACAAATCTGATGTAAACATTGCACGGGCTCGAAATGCCGCAGTGATTAAAAGAGAATCTCCAACATTTGTGTTCACTGCTGACCTTGGACTTCTGCCAGCAAAATCAAGGTAAATCCATCACAGAGCTTTACGGGCAGCAAAAGGTTTTCATTCATTCAAGCATTTAACTTGGAGGTTCTGCCCGTAGTCGGCCTGCTCTGGGGTACTGCCCCTGGTACACCCCCACCTATTTGCCTTAGCAGGAGGGAGGGAGGGAACTGCATTAGCACTGCCTTTTGCCCCAAACTCTCCTACCGGTGCTTTTCCCGGGATGGCGATAGCTGAAGTAGTAAGATACCGCTGCGATTCTATGATTCTATACCACGGCATTAACGCCAGCCAAGCTACTCCTTTCTGTGGCCCCCCAAGGCTGCAGAGTTATAAGAAAAAGGGATGGAAGAAAATTCAAAGATGTTATCTGCAACACCCAGGCTGCTGCAGAATCGTAGTATAAATATCTTCTCACCCAGTGACATCAAAATTAGACTATTTGGGGCCAAAATCTTTTACAAGCATAAATTGGCAGGGCTTCATGGCCTTCCGTAAATGAAGATGGCCGTTTACATTTATAACATCGGATGTGTGGCTAATTGCTTGGCATTCCTTGAAGATATGAACAGCCGGCAGCATAACTGATTTAACTACTGCTATTCATCTCAGCTGCTCTCAGGAGAGGAGTAGCAGATTTTCGCATCCACTCTTATTATGTACTTGGGCAGTGCCGTTTTCTGCTCCTGAGGATGGCCGAGGTGGACACCTTTCCTTTCAGCAAGGAGAACAAGATTGTTCTGATTACTCCGTTGCTGATGTAGCGTCCAGGCCCGTGGTGCAACATCGCAGTACCCAAAGATACCATTACCTACAAAAAAAATCCAGTGTTTCTCTCTGATCTGGTGGTCTCATTCTTGACTACTTCAATTTCCAGACCAAGCTTCCCCGTGGCCAGCTCGTACCACGATTGTTCTCATGCTAGCATTGCTCTTCAGCTCCGATCAACCTGATTTCCTTGTGCTCGTCATTGGGTGAAGCCAAGTTTAGTCTTTTTCCATTTAACGAACCCTTCAGTCCCCGACATCTGCATGATGAACCCTGAGTCCCTTCTCACTTAGCATCCTCTTTGACATGGATGGAAGTCTCACGAAGGCTCGTACAATGCCATTAAACGTTCCTTGGCTTTTACAAAGCCGTATCACACCGAGGAGCTGTTCTCACTAATCCCGTCAGCTCCCGCTGCTCCTCTTTTACTCCCAATTTATGAGCTTCTAATTCACAGCAATTCTTTTGCCCACAACCCTGCACACTACACCTACCGGAGCGCATCCCACATTGGCCACCGCTGTCAGTCTCCCCGGTTGTTACTGCCAGAAGCAGCCAGCTTCACAAACTGGGGACCACCCGCGTGTCCTTCACAAGTGCCACCGAAAACCACTCAGTGGGTGCACGTGCCGTGACCAGCTTCTGACTTCCCCTTCCAGCCGTCTGGCAGCACCTCCCAGCCGCCAGTTTGGTCCCGACGTACTGAGATTCTCTTTTGCTTTCCTTTCCTTGCTGAGCAGCGTGTCACGCAAACATCAGGGCACACCTGCCTTTCACCCTACGGAGGCGGTTTCTTCTTTTTATTCCTGTTTACTTTTGAATGTGTTCTTTTAAAATTTGTTCTTTCCCACCCTGAATCAAGACACGAGGTCTGTGTTCCTCCAGCCAGACCGTGCCCAACTTTCTCCCAGAGAGGCGTCAGTGCTGAAGTTCAGTGCAGCAGCTCTTTCCACACGGGCAGAGATGCAGGGGTGCTAAGCTCTCCCAAATTCTCGTTTTGCTGCGGATGGCAACATTTCTGCTTCCCTCCCGTGGCCTTTCCTCCCGTCTTCTTCCCTGCTACCGGGGCCCCTGCGTTTCACCCCAAGCTGGCAGGAAGCAGTCCTGGGGGAGGAAAGGTGGAGCACATCTAGCTGTTAACCATTTTCAGGAGATGCTGTGAAACACTTACTAATGTGGCCCCAGCAACCAGGCCCTGAATGTTTTTCCCCACTGAGGTAAACTGCCGTTTCCTTAGTACCAGTTTCTGGCAGCATGTCATGGTTTCGGCTGAATTTACCAAAACCGGACCGACGACTTCCCCCCCCTTCTCCCCCCCCAAAAAGAGGAGAGAGGAGGAGAAAGAGATAAAGGAGATTCAGAAGTTTAGAATGAACTAAACTACTTTAATGAAGAATTAGTGTTAAAATAAAAATAAAGAAGAAAATAATGAAATAGATACAATCTATACAAAACCGTATCAAGCTCCCAGGATGACAGTCACGTCACCGGCAGGCACTGGGGAAGTCCCAGACTGGACTCAGCGACGAATGGGAACTGGGTTCCAGCTCTGGAGTCAGGAACACACGGATCGGGATCAAAGGCAGACGAACAGACAGAGTCCTCTCTGGACGTCAGCCATCGCAGGAAGGGACTGACCCTTTGATCCCTCAGCCTTTATACTGAGCATGGGGCAGATGGGATGGAATACCCTGTTGGTCAGGTTTGGGTCACCTCTCCTGTCCCCTCCCCCCCACCGATGTGACCCCTCTACGTTTTTTCCGTTTCTGACCCTCTAAGGGGGCAAATAACGAAATTGGCTGCCCTTGGTTGTTACAGCAATAAGTATAAGCAAGGGCCTCCCTGCACACCATCCCTTGGCATGGAGCACAAACATTGGGCTTACCATTCTGAGAACGAGCAGTTTTCTCCACAATATGCCGTTAATTTCAGAGAGTTAGAGGAGGCCTGGCTAGGGTGTAAAGTTACAGAACAGCAAATTGGTTCGGTTTTACTTCAAACCGGGACACAGCATTAACAGACGTCACATTTTTATGTGATGCGGCCAATACCAGAGCCTGCGGGGCAAAGGGTTTTTATGAAGGGCACAGATGAATACAGGATACCTGCAAACCTTCCAAATGTCGGGAACGGAATACAATCTGCTTAAAACACTGCTTAGAAACCGATAACCTGTATGTATCAAGGGGAAGAAAATCATTCCAATTGTTTTGGTTTTTTTTAAATCCTGAAACACAGCAGCTCCAAATTGATGCTTGATGCTCAATTATAAAAGCTTATGAGGTCAGAAAATGCTGGAAAGGAAACAAAATTAAGCTCAGTTTTGTCAGAGGAATGGAACTATTTTGCCTGACAAATCTGCAACTCATAATCAGTTTAAATCACAGAAGGCAGCAACGATTTGCATTGTTATTTATATTTCTTGCAGTATCCATTGCCCAATCTCATTCCACAGGCAAAACTGCCTCTTTTTTTTTTTAAACCTGGACATTTTTTGCAACTGCTGTTCTCCGTAGACATACTTGCTATTCATGGCACACCAAGTCAAACTTCTAAAACTTAAAGCCAACTCCAACTGTGCCACAGGAAAGGACATCGTGCTGTGAAACTTGCCTGACCCAACTTGCTAATGGCCAGCAGAAGCACGCTTGCAGCTTGGGAGCACAGCTGCCCTGGCAGTGGGAAGCACAGGCAGTAATCTCCGGGTTCACAGAATGATATGGGTTTGGAAGGGACCTCTGGAGATCATCTAGTCCAACCACCCTGCCAAAGCAGGTCCACCCAGAGCAGGTCCCACAGGAACGTGTCCAGGTGGGTTTGGAATGTCTCCAGAGAAGGAGACTCCACCACCTCCCTGGGCAGCCTCTTCCAGGGCTCTGCCACCCCCACAGGAAAGAAGTTCCTCCTCATGTTTAGATGGGACTCCTTATATTCAAGTTTGTGCCCATTTCCTCTTGTCCTGTCCCTGGGCACCACTGAAAAAGACCAGCCCCATCCTCTTGACACCCTCCCTTTAAGTATTTATAAGCATTGATCAGATCCCCCCTCAGTCTTCTCTTCTCCAGACTAAAAAGACCCAAGTCCCTCAGCCTCTCCTCACAAGAGAGATGCTCCAGGCCCCTCATCATCTCTGTAGCCCTCTGCTGTCCCCTCTCCAGCAGTTCCCTGTCCTTCTTGAACTGGGGAGCCCAGAACTGGTCCCAGTGCTCCAGATGGGGCCTCCCCAGGGCAGAGCAGAGGGGCAGGATGACCTCTCTCCACCTGCTGGTCACACTCTTCCTGATGCCCCCCAGGATGCCACTGGCCTTCTTGGCCACAAGGGCACATTGCTGGCTCATGGTCATCCTGTTGTCCACCAGGACTCCCAGGTCTTTCTCCTCAGAGCTGCTCTCCAGCAGGTCACCCCCAACCTGTCCTGGTGCAGGGGGTTATTCCTCCCCAGGTGCAAGAAACAATTTGCACCTTGTTTACACACTAAATATCTGTGTCTCTGTGTGGGTGGCTTAGACCACTCTGCATTATTTTTGCTCCTAGGTTTTAAAAATACACCCAGAGGTGTTATTCAGAATCTTTGGTAAACCTTTCCTTGAAATGTAAATCTCTCAGTATAAATGTTAAACAGAGCATGATGAGCACGGAGAAAAAAAAAAGTATCCTCATGCCTAAGATGCAACAGAAAACTGGCCCCCTGTGCTCCGGGTTCATAAATCTCGAAGTTGCACTTCATAAAGACACATTTTAATAAATTAACATTTATTGAAAATATCACATTAGCCTTTATTTTGCTCATTTTCCCCAGTGCAAAATTAAGCTATTTAACATGTAAATTGTAGTAACAGAACAGCAAGCAGCTTCATAAAATGAAAGACCAAATACACTTATAATACAATCAGACTCTTTAATCTGGTGGATAAGGGACAGGGGGGTGGAAGGGAATCATCTGGTTTAGGGTCTGATACACAACCTATCTTGTTGTTTTAACACACATCTGTTATTAAAAGCCACGGTTTAGCAGTATAACATGCATCTAAAAATTGACAATATGGGGCATCATACATTAAATATACTATTTGTAGACAAGAATCATTAGGGATAGGAAAAGGATTAAAATAAAAAGAAAAAGCACCAGGGCCCTATAGCCCTCCTAGAAAGAAGTATTTTGCAGGGAGAGTGTAATGCCATTTGTCAGCGCTCTACTGCGACACGCCGTAAGGACCAGCATTTGGCCCGTTTCCTGCATGTTTGCTGTAGAAATGCACTTCTTTGGAAAAGCAACCGTCAAGGCTTCGCAAATGCAAGTTTACTTCAGACACCCAGCTTATTGGCCTGGGTGAGGACAACTTTCAGCACAGGCATGAAAGCAGAGGTCTCGCTGAAGTTGCTGGTGCTGACTATGTGCGTGTGGATGTTCAGTCCTTCCTGGTAGTTGCGGGTTTCGATACTCTTCACGATGTTGTGCAAACCGCTAACGATGGTCGGAGAGAGCTGAAAGGAAGCCAAGCAAGGCAGGTCAGCAGAAACTAGAAGCAGCACCTACACTAACGCTGGAAAAAACAGAAATCTTGAGTGTAACGTTTGGCACTCGGGAAGGTGAAGCAATTAGTTCCTTTCTTTAAAGGTAGCCACCTTCAGAGCTGCACCACGCTGGGAACAGTCACTGGGATGTCTAACAGCAGACTCAAACTGTTCTGTATGTTCTGATACCTTCTCTGCAGTACTACAAAGCCCAGCAAGCCTTCACTGCCAGCCCCTGGATGCAGTCCCCTGAGGTGGGACACCTGCCGTGACATACTGTGGCACGTGAAAAACCTATTGAGCGTTTATGCCTTTGGGGTAAAGTTAATCGTTCAGCAAAGATGGCCTGACAATGACAGAATTAGACCACTCTAATCCTAAGGTACTAAGAGATCTAAGCCCAGTCTTTTATTCTGTCACAGACCCCTTGGAAGGCTTTGGAAAAAATTACCAGATCTTCAAAAGTACTCGCGCATCTGCCTTCCAGCGAAATCAGCAAACCTCCAACATCTAAACCACCTGGGGGGTTTTTTACCCCAAGCTGCGTGTGTCTCGCTTCCTGCTTGGAGTGGGGGAACTCGCCGTGTTGGCTCATTCTGCCAGCAGCCGGGGACAGGGACCCTCCTGATCCATTCACCCAGGGCCTGCTGCAAGGAGCTCTGCTCTCTGGCTCAGCGCGGTCCCCGCACGCTGCCACAAAACTCAGCACACGAGCCCCAAAACACCATAAAGTCTACACAGGCATGTGGGGCCAACTGCTCTATGTAGCCCTTTCTGGGATATGCATGGAAACATACAATAAAGGGACTTGAAGCACACTTTTAAAGAAAGGACAAGCACCTGCTACACACTGCAGAAAAGTCCAAACCACCGATGAAGCTCTTGGCCAGACCCGTGATATTCGACTGGGGGGAGAAGAGAAAAAAGTAAAACAGAACTTACTGTCTGTTCCCTAAGTTTGTCATATAGAAACTCCAGGCGTTTATTTGCATCATCTAGTTTCCTCTTGGTTTGCTGCAAGAGAAATACATGCATTAAACCACAGAGATTTTAAGCAGACCATACTGATTTGCTATCATTGCAAAGAAGGAATTCCGCGTACCACGTGGATTTTCTCAACGTTTTCCTAACACGTCGCTTGAGTTCTTTGCTCTGTACTTTTCTCCCCCGATTTTGCCAGGCAAGACCACGTGATAAGACTGTAGTTCTCCATACGTAACTACTCTAGTTAGCTGTAGAGGACAGTAAACCGTATAGGGGCATCCCAAAAGCTACTGGTCATATACAAACTGGTATAGCTGATATAGAAAGTGACAGAATACCAAGTTGCAGCACAATTTTTTTCCCCTATGCTTCATTGGCAAAGCATGAAGATAGCTGGATAAAGCTATTACTGGAATCAGCAACGTCAATGAGAGTTTAAGGGCGCACGCAGTCACTGAATGCTAAGTATGTACAACTCAGTCCCCTAATTATATTTTTCATTATATGATTAGTAAAACCAGAAGCTCGTTTGCAAGTTTTTACTGTCAAGAGAAAAACTAATAGCCTAACCCAAACTGTCCGTACAGGTCCTCTGTGCTTCCATGATTTTATATAGAGTAAACCACCCACTGATGTGTCTGGAATTATTTTGCCACCAAAGGCTCTAAAAATAACCCCAGTATATCCCACCTGGAGTGCCACAGCAGCTGCTGGAGAAATGCATTTTTATCCACTTTTTAATCTTTTTTTTAAAGAAACAGCTACAGAAATTGAAAATTTTAATCCAGAATATTAAATCAGTAATAAAATATCAAGGTTACAATTACAGAAGCCCAAAAAAAGGTGGTGGTCATCAGCAGCAGAAATGGCATCAGGGCATAAGAGTAATGGAACTTCCTCCTAAATCACTATGCACATCAATCCCTCTTCACTCAGGATAGTGCCACTTCCCCTGGCAACTGGAAAAGTTTGCTTGGATTAAATAATTGCCCAGAGAGAAAATAACAAAGCCTATGGGAATGCTCTACCTCGGAGGTAAAGACAGACTGGTGGCTGCCTGCTGTGCTAGGAATTAGAGAAAGCCGTTTGGATGGCAAAGGGCATAAAATGAAAACACAGCACGTAGAACTCAGGCCACACGTGGAAAACCCCTCAGCAGTAGTTACGTTGTCAAGGAATTAAGACAAGTAAGGAAAAAGTACCCAGGAGGAAGAGATAAGAAACCGGCTAATTCTTTTGGACTGGCTAACTCTCTCAGCTACACGACTTCACATCATTTGTTCCAGAACCTGTGAAAAGGCATAAATGCTATTTTCGTTTTAGAGATGGCCAACTAGAGCAAAGAGGAATAAATTGTGTTTAGTAAAAGGCAAGAAATTTCTCCAACCAAAGGAGATTAGGTAGAAGCGCAAACTGGTTGTTCTCCTCACTCTTTGCTTCCTGTTCCCACTTTCCCCTTCGGAATGTAATAACTGAGTAGTGTCTGCATTTGTTCCGATGCACAGAGTCAGGGTGGGGTGTCCCAGTGCTATGTGCCAGAAACGCTTGCTTTGCCTAAGAAAATCAGAGACACTTAAAAAGAAGCAAGCAAAATACGGTGACAGAGCAGAAAGGCAATCCCTGGGTGCAGATGTGAACTGAATCACAGAATCAAAGAAAGATATGGGGTTGGAAGGGACCTCTGGAGTTCATCTAGTCCAACCCCCCTGCCAAAGCAGGTCCACCCAGAGCAGGTCCCACAGGAACGTGTCCAGGTGGGTTTGGAATGTCTCCAGAGAAGGAGACTCCACCACCTCCCTGGGCAGCCTCTTCCAGGGCTCTGCCACCCTCACAGGAAAGAAGTTCCTCCTCATGTTTAGATGGAACTCCTTATGTTCAAGTTTGTGCCCATTTCCTCTTGTCCTATCCCTGGGCACCACTGAAAAAAGACCGGCCCCATCCTCTTGACACCCTCCCTTTAAGTATTTATTGGCATCGATCAGATCCCCCCTCAGTCTTCTCTTCTCCAGACTAAAAAGACCCAAGTCCCTCAGCGTCTCCTCACAAGAGAGATGCTCCAGGCCCCTCATCATCTCTGTAGCCCTCTGCTGTCCCCTCTCCAGCAGTTCCCTGTCCTTCTTGAACTGGAGAGCCCAGAACTGGACACAGTGCTCCAGATGGGGCCTCCCCAGGGCAGAGCAGAGGGGCAGGAGGACCTCTCTCCACCTGCTGGTCACACTCTTCCTGATGCACCCCAGGATGCCATTGGCCTTCTTGGCCACAAGGGCAAATTGTTGGCTCATGGGCATCCTGTTGTCCACCAGGACTCCCAGGTCTTTCTCCTCAGAGCTGCTCTCCAGCAGATCAGCCCCACCCTGTCCTGGTGCAGGGGGTTATTTCTCCCCAGGTGCAGCACCCTGCACTTGCCCTTGCTATTGCCTTTTTTGTGTGCCTGGGAGAGGGGGCACTCAGAGGTAGAAAAGGTCTAAGTATCCATGCAGAATGCAGTTTCTGTCCTGGCATTCTACAGCCTAACCTTTAAAGAAAGGATTATGAGAAATCAAATGCTATTGAACCTTATGATATCTGTCCAAAGAAAGGTCTATGTCCTCAAAAAAATTCTTCACAGAAAGAGTGGTCAGACACTGGAACAGGCTGCCCAGGGAGGTGGTTGGGTCACCATCCCTGGATGTATTTAAGAGTTGTTTAGATGTGGTGTTGGGGGATATGGTGTAGGGGAGAACTTTGTAGAGTGGGGTTGATGGTTGGACTCGATGATCCCAAGGGTCTTTTCCAACCTGAATGATTCTATGAAAAGCTTCTATAAAGGCCACAGACTTTTATGAGGTCTTTATGAGCTTCTGTAAAGGCCACAGACCTCTGTAAAGGAATGCATGGACAAGCCCACCCTGAAGGTTGTTGACCTGACACTCACAGGGTAAAGGAGTACGTACATGTAAATGTCAGGTCTAAACTACACAATCAGCTGAAATTTTACAATGGACATCAGTGACCCTGAACACCCAATATACTCCCACAGCCACAGAGCAGTCACAGATTTAGTAAAAACGAGCTCAGTTCCCAATCACCGTAACAGGAGCGTGAGTCTGTGCTGCTGACCAAGCACATCAGTGCACAAAGCCCTCTGCACACCACCAGCCTGTCCTTCACCATCTACCTTTCAGCATGCAGCAGGCACCAGCTGAACAGTCAGCATCCGGGCTTTGGGGTAGCCTGTTATTTAACGACCACTGGAAATCAGTGAGAAGCTCTGATACAAAGTACTGACTGCTACAGGAAAGGCTTTTCCTACCTAACTCCAGTGGTCATGGTTAAAGGTGAGAACCTTCCACTTCTCTGCTACCCATTATTTCCTTTTAAAATGAGTATGTTATCAGATATCACAGGCCTCAGATCCAAATCTAAGGTATGTACTCACATATCTGAGCCTCAGCTCAGACCTGGTGTAACACCAACTGCTTCCTGCTCTGAATTACAAGAGGCAATTAAGCAAACATAAAGGGCATGCCTCCATAGCAATCACCTGATAGAAGGAAAGACATCTTGAAAGATTTAGAATTTTTCATTTTATTTATTTTCTTTTTACACCATCAACAGCAAAACCTCAACTGTAAACAATTCCAACCCTCCTCCTTAGGAAAGAGCAGCGGAGCGGGCTGCAACGGGTTAAACTCCCTGCCCATGAGCAGCACCATCGTGCTCTGCCCATGCTGAGGGACCAGAGTCCAAGTGCTGGGGCAGCTGGGCTGTACTCTGGCCCCAGATTGCTACCTCCTATGTGTATATCGCTTTTCTGTGCATTGCTTGTGGCTGCTTAAAGCAGCCTTAGAAGGAAAAAGCTGTCTCAGGAGCAGCTGTGATGGCCAGCTGTGCTGCAGGTACCAGCACATTCAACCAAACAAAGGGGTACTCTGGGAGCACCCAACAGAGAGCACCTACCGGATCAGAAGCAGACAGCAGGCACCTCTGGATAAGAGCTTCAAACGTAGTCTTCAGAATAAGGTGCTCCTCAGGGATGGGCTTCTTGGTAATCTTCTCTGTTGGCAGTGCCTGGACATGCTGAGAAACAAAGAGCAGGTGAGGCTTTTCCAGGTCACTGTGACCACATGTTGTTTTCAATTAAACCAAATGGCATTATTAGCCAGCTTGGCACAACTCCTATTTCTTCCCTGTGTGTGGAAGTGACATTATCAGCATCTGCTGTTGCTGCCTCTGGAGAGCTGTGAAGTTGCAGAAGGAAGCAGCGTGTTAGTCCACACTGACTAGAGTATTAACTGCCAAGAGGTAGCCTCTAGGTGGAGATTACAGTAGCAAAATACCACTGTGGTGCAAAGCTAGTGCCTAAAAACTCTGCAGTACGCTTCGGAGGTACGAGAAATGCCTGGTCAGTAGGATACCAGCCTGCACGTCTCTGCTGATGGAACACACCAAAACTGGGCAACACTGGGCTACGTTACCTGGATGGCATTGCCGATTGGGGCCCCCGGGGCCCCCTCTGTGCTGGGTTTGGAAACGGCAGGAGGCATGATGCATGGTCCCAGGGTCTGGGGAGCAGGTGGGTAGCCACCCTGCAGCACCGGCTGCCCTGCAGGGAGGTGCGGAGGCTGGAAGTTGGGTGCACTCATGGGTGCTGCTGGAGCTGGAGGCTGCTGCATCTGAGACTGCGGATCCGCCAGCGGGTTCATGATGGGGGAGGTGATGGGAATCGGGGGCAGGAAGTTATCAGGGACCTGGGGAAAAAGCAAACAATGCCTTTATGCTGTCACGGCTGCTGCAGGCAGAGCACAACACCGATCTCTTACAGGCTCCCCAAACTGCAGCAGGTGAGAGCTCCGCCACGCAGAGCGCTGAGCCCCCACGTTATAGAAATAATAAGGGCAGGCAACACAGGATTTCACTCTGGCTAAACAAATCCATTCCTCTGGCTGCAGCTGCACAGTAAGAAGTGCCCTGGGGCAGTAATATCCTCCAGCACTTCCAGTCCTGCACGCTCTGCCTGTCCTCCTGCCCACGCAGGTCAGGAGCAGTCTGCCCAACCTGTCCCTGGCCACAGGAGATGAGTACAGCTGCCTCAAATCAGAGCCACCATTTCTCTCCTAAAGGTACGAAACAGAGGTCTGGCAGACCATCACTTACAGAAGAAGAGTTGCACTAATGAAAACTAACGCACACCTACTATTGGGTCATTATATTTAGATTTTTGTGTCTTGCTTTCAAGGGTACATTTTTGTCTATGCAGTACGTAGGTCAGAGCTAGCAACATGCACCAATAAAGCTTCCGAAAGCCTTTCGGTGCAAACCTGTTTGCCAGATGCTTAAGTCAGATTATGAGTGCATTTCAGATTCATCACTAAGCATCTGCCAGTCTTTACACAGGGGCGTTTTGGAAACATTTGGTGGAGGGAAGAAACGACAAAATGACCTACTTGCCTCTGCTACATACCATACAGGAATCCAAACAAAAGAAAGAGCTCCCATGGGAATATACACATTTTGTTGGGCATACATGGAAAAAAGGAAAGATTACAGAATCCTGAATGCTACCCTGAATGATGCCAGAATTAAGCTAGTGGTTTGGGACAGCAAAAAAAAAAAAAATATATTCCCAATCAAGCACCAAAGTCAGTTATAAAAGCAATGAATCACAGCAATAAACTTTTGAGTGGTGGATAAGTTGTTAGGTAGAAAACAGTTGTAAATTATGCTGTGGCTTGAAATGCCAGACAGTTCTTTCATTTTACAATACTCCATGTGTGAGTCATTTTATAATAACCTAAACCACTGCCTCATACCGTAGACATAAGGGAAACCAATATAGAAACATTTCTTACAGAAGTTTGTTAAATACTCAACAGGGGATGTAACGAACACGACTCCTCATTTAGAAGGGAGCCAACCCTCGAGCCCTGGCTATGACAGAAATTCTGGCTGACACCCCCACACAGCAGTAGCAAAAAAAACGGTTTGCAGAAGGCTGCTTCTTGAGCTGTCGGGTCCAGCAGTTATTCTGACAACTTGTCTCCTTCTACTTAAGAGCCCGAAGCCCCGAAAGGCAGCATGGGGCAGTCAGGAGCACACAAAGCATCCCCCTATCAATCCTCCAAAAGCTTCTTAAATCTTGTAACTGCAGAGACCAAAACCTAAAGGGTAAGGGAGACTTCTCTCTTTACCTTTTCCCAGACCTTATCTTGCCTGCTCCAACTTTTCTTTCCCTCCTTTTACATACATGGAGGGAGGGAACTCTTTACTCTTTACATGGAGTATGTAAAGAACACTTTACATACTCCAAACTGACTCTTGCTTCCCAAATACACCAGAGCAACGGACAACACTGCTGTGGAGACATGCAAGACTACAGCAGCGTCAGGGGATGAAAAGGCTTACTCTGCTCTGTGCCAAGCGTCCTCAGCTATTCCACCCCGCTGCAGTCTAAATCTGTTTTACAAAACTACATTGTCTCCATCACAAAAATTGTCTTACTTTCAGCAAATCTCTCAGGACCAGACCCTTAATCAGGATAAACTGCTTTCAGCTCTAGCAAAGTCAGTAATCTCTAACAATTTGCATAGCCTCATTATTTTGCGTAAGTATCATCTCCTGCAAAACTCATCTGCTTTACTGCAGATGAAAACAATCCAAGGTATTTTCTTCCCTCAAACCAGGATCAATGTTGATACTAACAATCACAACTTCAGCAAAAAGCCACTATCTCTTTGGAGGCTTAAATATTTTGAGAGAGATAATGCATACTAGAGAGGTGTAAAGGCCATTTCTGCTCATGAGATGCAGCTTTGGTTTGCTGCTAACCCTTTTTCCACCCACCCACCCCTCTTTTTTTCCTTTCCGCTGCCAACAAGTTTCCCAGGAGCAGCTTAAATTACTGCTTTTCAAGTGGTCAGCACTCAATTGTGTCAAAACAGGATTTCATAGAATCATAGAATCATAGAATCATCCAGGTTGGAAGAGACCCTTGGGGTCATCGAGTCCAACCATCTACCCTACACTACAAAGTTCTTCCCTATATCATATCCCCCAACACCACATCTAAACGGCTCTTAAACACATCCAGGGATGGTGACTCAACCCCCTCCCTGGGCAGCCTGTTCCAATGCCCGACCACTCTTTCCCTGAAAAATTCTTTCCTAATGTTCAGCCTAAACCTACCCTGCTGGAGCTTGAAGCCATTCCCTCTCGTTCTGTCATTAATTACCTGTGCGAAGAGACCAGCACCAACCTCTCTACAGTGTCCTTTCAAGTAGTTGTAGAGAGTGATGAGGTCTCCCCTCAGCCTCCTCTTCCTCAAGCTAAACAGTCCCAGCTCCTTCAACCGCTCTTAATACGATTTGTTTTCCAGGCCCTTCACCAGCTCCATTGCCCTCCTCTGCACTCGCTCCAGCACCTCGATATCTCTCTTGGATTGAGGTGCCCAAAACTGGACACAATACTCCAGGTGTGGCCTCACCAGTGCTGAGTACAGGGGGACAATCCCCTCCTGACTTCTGCTGGTCACACTATTTCTAATACAAGCCAGGATGCCGTTGGCTTTCTTGGCCACCTGGGCACACTGCCAGCTCATATTCAGCCGCTTGTAATTAGAACCCCAAATACAGTACCTTCTTCTTCTTGGCAGCTCTGTTTAGGGCGGGAGGGTCGTTCCAGCCGTTCTGAGGTCCTGGGACAGAAAGAAAACAGAGATTCTAAGCACCTCGGAGGAGAGCGCCTGCCTTCACTTGCCCGCTCCTCTGCCCTTCACTGGGGGCCAGAACATCTCCTGAGACAGCACAAGCCTCCCAGCCATCAGACCCTCCCGAGGTGTTGTTCTGTACCAAACCTTCCGCTCTTCCAAGAGAGCGCACTCGATGCAGCTGTAGGACTTGTGCACCAAAGCTCACGTTAGTGCACTAGTAATAGTTCCCCATCTCCTCCCAGAGTACGTGCAATCGGAACCATAGCATTGTATCTCAGCATCACCACGGCCTCACTGAGTAATCGGGATTTATTGCACAAAGCCACAAAGCCAAATCTCTGCTCAATGGACTTTTTCACCACAGTGTTTTTCACTCAGCAGATGATGAATTCACTTTAGACGGCAGAGCTTAGCATCACTGCAGAATTTCCTCAATTTATCAAAAACTTCGTTCGCTCTGAGCTTTCTTTTTTTTGAAACAAGTTCCACATCCAAACCATGTTAAAGAGAAAAACGCAGAACAATTAAAAAACCCCTTTCACGTCTGCTTTCTCTTTAACCAAAGGCAGTGCCATCTCTTCAGCACTGGTGAGGCCTCACCTCGAGTGCTGTGTTCAGTTCTGGGCCCCTCACCACAAGAAGGACATTGAGCTGCTGGAGCGTGTCCAGAGGAGAGCCACCAAGCTGGTGAGGGGTCTGGAGAACAAGTCATACGAGGAGAGGCTGAGGGAACTGGGCATGTTTAGTTTGGAGAAGAGGAGGCTGAGGGGAGACCTCCTTGCCCTCTACAACTCCCTGAAAGGAGGGTGTAGAGAGGTGGGTGTTGGCCTCTTCTCCCAAGGGAATAACGACAGGAGCAGAGGAAATGGTCTGAAGTTGGGGCAGGGGAGGTTTAGATTAGATTTCAGGAAGAATGACTTTCCTGAGAGGGTGGTCAGGCCCTGGAACAGCCTGCCCAGGGAGGTGGTGGAGTCACCATCCCTGGAGGGATTTAAGGAACATGTAGACGTGGCACTTCAGGGCATGCTCTAGTGCCCGAGATTGTGGGGGTCTTTTGTGTGTGTGTGTGTGTGTGTGTGTGTGTGTGTGTGTATGGTTAGACTCGGTGATATCACAGGTCCCTTCCAACTGTGAAGATTCTGTGATTCCTGACAGCCATGTGCCCCAGGGGCTCCTCTGTTCCTCCCTATCCAGAAAATCCCAGAGCATCTCTGATATAGGAAGTCTAACTTCTGCAGTGCTGTGGTAGTGGTAACATGTTAAGAAAGTCCCCCAGGCTGTTAGTGCTCTTAATTTCCTGGAATAATTTGCTTTAAAAAAGGAAAGCCAGCATTTGTTCCTGTGGTTAAAAACTCCAGGTATGTTATTTGTTTTAATTAAGGAATTAAAAATTGATTTGATTAAAGTCTAATTGGCAAGCAGCACCGCACTTCATTTTCTTCAAGAACATATGCATTGTTGATGTCCATTCAATTAATTTCATATAGTGGTTGTAATTATTTTCAGGTTAGGTGGTACCTAGTTCACCTGTGAAGGGAGAGGCCTGGTCTCGAGTTGGTAGGCTTTCTGCAGATAAAATGCAAAGAGAACTAAAAACTATTTTCTTCAAAAAAAAAAAAATAAAACAAATGGTCCGTAATTTTTGATTAGCAATTTAGTTTCAATAATCGCGAGAAAAAAAAAAACAAACCACCACCTAACCTAATTACAATGCCAGTTTAGAGACAAATCGTTTGTCCAAACCACCCTGTGGAATTGCTTTTGTATGCCTTCCCTGAAAACAAGCCTGTTGCTCTTTCCATGCAATAAATCGGTGCTTCTAGTTGTTTCTAACAAATGTTGCGGAGTCCCATCCCACTTTCTTATCTCTTCCAGTGTTCTCATTTTCTATTCCTGCCAGCCAGTGCAGCTGACAGACCATTACTCTCAGCAACAATGTTCTCACCATCATTTTACCATTCCAGAAACCTTTCTCAGGAGATTCTGAAAGTACTTGACTTCAAGGTGGATGCCAAGGATTTTCCCAAATCAGGGTGCGCTTTCAACTGCATCCAGCCCAGCAGAAAAAAGTATGTTTACAAAGCAGCTTTACACCCATGTGAAAAGACATGTTGCCTGCTCAGACTGAGCAACAAATCCAAATGGCAAAACACAGTCAATAAAACCTTTGCCATTTCCAAGAGAAGAGGAATGCTGGGGTGAGTTAACTCCTGCTCCTGGGGTTGCTCTGAGGCACTTATAGTTCTGGTGCAAACCCTTCCCTTGGCTCAGAATTGCTCTATCACAATTTCAATCAAGATTCGAGACTCTGAAAATTAAAACTCCCTCAAAAGCAGGTCCAAAGACCTATCATAAAAAAAGTGAGATAGATTGAAAATGAAATTAAATGTGGGCTTTTCTTGCTTAATGGAGCTCCAAGCACAGCGTAACATACTAATGTTATATGCATTTGCAAAAAACAGAAGATATTTATAGAACTGTTTCCTTTAAGTGCATCTTTAAACCCAAGCCAGTTCAAAGGTCAGGTGCTTTTCAAGATTTCAAATTTGAGATCTTTTTTCTTCCTCCCTTACACCATCCTTTAAATGAATCACATTTGCAAAGTGAAACACAATTTTCCCAGGTTAGATCACCACCACACACAAAAGCACATCACTTCAAAGCCAAGATCAGCATCACTACACACTTTGCACTGGAACATTCAGAGTTACAGGTGAGATCTACTTCTGGCTGCAGATTTCTGTGGTTCTTTGGGATCTCATGCCAAGGCATCCTTCACTACGCAATGCAGCTACTCTGGAAAGTATGTTGGTGGTTAAGCATATTAAGCACATACACTGTCACTTCTACACTTACAAAGCAAGGGCTTTTTCCCTCTTGTTTATATGGTTTTTTTGAAAGGTGTAATCTAAAAATTAGAAGAGGACAGTGTGCTCCTCAGATACCTCTTATCTTTTTTCCATAGTTCTCCAGCTGCAGGCAGCAGTTGTGTGCCAGCAGCCCACACGCACGAGCCACCTGACTTCAGCAGCTCACCGTGCCCCGGAGTCCACCTCTGCATAGGTGACATCAGCAAGATGTACTAGACTACTGTCTACCTTGATTACTCAATTTTACAAATCAACTGGTATTCTCATTAATGTCCCTAATTTCTATTGTCCGGAGTACAGAGCTTCACCCACTCTAAGCATGCCACAATGGCTATGTCACTTCACTGTTAATGCAAGAAATTTAGCAAGTGACAGATCTGAAGTGTCTACCAGTGATGCAAGTAGAGTAGTATTCGGAGGTGCAGAAGCTACGCTGTCTGCATTATAAAGTGCTGCTCCACATCCCAGGTCTAGAATCCTTTCCAACACCTCTTCCTCTGCCCAATTCAATAGTTCCTCTGTCTTACAGATAGAAGTTTGACATGGCCCGTAACATGGGGTCAGGAGATGTCACAGTACAACATCTCAAAGAACAGAGAGGACACTGAATCTGGCTGCAGGATAGAGGGAAAAGGCTTCTCCCCTCGCAGCCCTAGCAGCTGCCCTACACCAGTCCTCTCTATTATTTGACAGAGCAAAAGACCATTTCTCCCCAAAATACAAGTGTGTGTGCGAAGGCAAGGTGTGGGCTCCCAGCCACACAGATGCCAGGAGCACCTACGCAATCAGCAATGTGCCTTTTCTGGACTACACCACCCCTAACTTCTAAAAGAAGTGAGTCACAGTAGGGTCCTTAGGGCCTGTCAGCAGAGTCAGCATCCCTGGAACATCCCTCATAGCCTAACTTCCAAGCTCTGGTCCTTGACTCTCCAGCTGGACCACCCGGATGAGAAGTATGTTTATGGCCAGATTTAGAAAAGGACCGCTCAATACTTCCTGCACAGTATGACAGATGCAAGGCTGTTGTTTCACAGGCTGCTAAGTGAAGAGAGAGGTTTGTTATCACAAGTGAGGTCACTGCCCCACAGCAAACAGTTATGTCCAGGCAGTCACAAGCAGACATTGCACCCCACCTCAGTGCATGCTCAAACATGCTCTTACGTGTCAGCCAAACACACACACATGCTTTGGATTAACATTCAGGAAAGAGACATGTAAAAGCATTTCTAAATAATTTCTGATTATCTTTTAAGGCATTCAGTAAATCCCATCACACTAAGTGGTTAGGAAAAAAATAATGGAAGCGAGCCACAGGAAAAGCTGTTAGAATACGCTGCCAATCCTGGGCTTGAAATGCCACTCACAGAACAGGACACAGAGGCAAATCACATTTGCAAAATTGTTCTGCGAGGAGAACTGGGATCATCTTCTCTGCAGCGATTAGGAAAACTTGCTCGTTTTTGTATTTTGCTCTCCAGCCACATAGCAGGTTTTGATGTCAGTCTCACAAGGTTAAAACTGTGCCGCCATCCATCCACAATATACAATAGCCTTATAAAAAGACAATGCTGAACCGTCCTGTCTTGGGCAAGACAAGAGCTCTGAGTTCATGGCAAAGTCTGACTCGCAAAAGAGATTGCTCCCACTGCTCAGCAAGTGCTCACTGCAGCAACACAGCTGTATCATCGCCAGATGCACAGGGAAGACGTGTTTTAGAAATGCTTTGAATTGACCTCTAAGCACAAGCAAACTTTGTACAGAGCATTCTCAAGGAAAAGGTGCACATTTAACTGGATGAGTAATAAAGCAAAACCCTCCCCCAGCCCCCCCAGCCTGCTCCCCCATCCAAGCGCAGACCTGTTCTCTGGGATGCGGGAAGGTCGCTGGTTGCAGGCAGAGTACCTGTTGGTCCAGTAGGTAATGCATAAGCCACAGAAGTTGCTGGAGGTCCTGGCCTGCCATGCTGAAAGGACGCGCCAGAAGGAGGAAGAGGGAAGGAAGAGATGGGATTCAGGCTTGCTGGGGAGGGTTGAGGCTGCCCAGGGTACAGTGGGGAGGGCAAGGACTGGGCAGAGGCAGCAGGCAGGTAGGGAGGGGTGGTGTTAGGGGCAGGGTTTGGGTAAGACGCTGAAGCAGGGACAGCGATAGGTTGCTGAGGCTGATAGAGAGTTGGTCCCCCCGTTCCACAAGAGTACTGCTGTGTGGCCTGATATGCTACAAACAGGGAGAAAAGACAGTCAGTGAGTTCATAACAGAGGAACAGGTTTCATCTGCCTCTGCTTCCTTCTCTACCTCCTCTCTTACTGCCCCCCCCTTCCCCTTCAAACCACTTTTACCTGTCTAGCCAAATCCCGGCTTCTACAACTCTGCCTGCACTTGCAGGAATGCTCAAAACCTCAGCCTGCCACTAGGAGCAGGGAGCCAGAGAAAGGACTGCCTTGGCTGTAAGGACTCCCATTGTCCCCTGGACTCTCCTCCCCAGAGCCACCATGGCACTTGGGGTGAGGCTGCAGCACACGGACACTGCTGCTGTGGCTGTTTCCTGGACCACTGCAATCCTCACGGTGCCTCTCAGGGAAGGGAAAACCCTGCCCCAGGTTTGCACAAAGGGAAAGTCTAGGCCACGGAAGTGAAGAGCAGTCTCTGGAAGCGAGTGCAAGCTCACAGCCTTTCACTGAGGGCTCTGCAGCTTAACTTCACTGCCTCTTCTCTGATCATCTATGCCCATATTTTCCTCCCTTGTGCCTGTACTTTTAGTCCCCTGCTTTGAACGTGTCAGTGCTCTGCCCTCTTCCTCACTCACCTCTACTACCACCCTTGACTCCTCATCCCCATTCCCATCTTCATGGAGTCACCATGAGAACTGGATGGCCTAGCTGCACACAGATGAGTTGGGTCCCTCTTTGCCAGACCTGTGCTACTTCTCCAGGACTCACACAGGGGGGTTTCTGAGGAAGGGCCAGCTGGGGAGTGAGTCTAAGAGCTGTGGCCAGACACTTCTCAGCAGAGGAGACAGTGTCTGACAGAAGGTGTGTGATGTCTGGACCCCAACAAGAAATCACAATCCCTCAGATGTCATCCCAGGAGCTTCCCCCTCCCACTGCCCCGACCCCCCAAAAAAATGTGGGACTTGCTTGGTCTGAACCCTCCCAATCCCAAGGAGGGGACTGGCTATGCCCAAGTAAATGTGGCCTCATCACTCGGCTGGCCCGCCTGGGTGGGAGGGAGAGGGGGGATATGCTGCTACTCACTCTGCAGGTACGTTGGTCGGGCCCCGGCTGGTGGGTACATGCTGCAATTGGAAGATGTGGCTTGCTGTGATGGCATGTTGGGGTTAACAGCACCTGGCATGATAAAGCCTGGAAGAGGTGGGTTGTCTCCCTGTAAAAAGATTGCAGGAGAAAGAGTAGAGGTAGATAGGATTTAGTCAGCAATGGTAATGCAGTGCTGAATCCGAACGGTAACAAAACGATCAGTTCCCATGTCAAGGTCTGAAACCACATTCCCTGGAAGAGCCACCAGCACAGGGGCAAATGCCTCCAACCATCCCAGTGCCTTAGGGTGCCCAGTGTAACACTGAAAGCACAACTTGTACGTGCAAGGACTTCAGCAGCCACACATACCTTCCTGCACAAGGAAGAGGTCCTTGCCGGAGCTGCCTGTTATTTGGGCAGTCCAAGAACACCCTGCCATCCACAGCTTTCAACTAACAACTTGAACCTTAACTCTGAAGCTTCTAATTTCCATGGGAAAGAGGGAAAGGAAAAAAATATCATTACACTTCAAATATCCCAGTGTGGGGCAAGGGCTGGGGGGGGCGTCAGGTCCCCAGGTTCTTGAGCTCCCACTCAAGGCTTCCCAGAGCTACTCATCTGAGCACTGGTAAAAAAAAACAAGAAGTAACGAGACACAGAGGAGCAAAACGGGAGCACACATGGAAGCTGCTCCTTTTGCCTATCCATACCAGGCTGTGTCAAGCGCACAGACTACTACACCAGGGGACACACTAGGGTGGAGCAGGGGCTCAGATAGGAATAATGAAGGTTATACCTGTGTGTCAGAGGGACAGCCTGCAGGAGGATGGCTGGGAAGGGCAGTAGGAGTTTTGTTACTCCAGGTAGTGACAGTAGGGGCAATTCTAACCTGAATTGAACAAAGAAATACCAATCATGGAAAACAAAACAACAAAAAAAAGTCTAAAGGGTTTCACAAAACAAGATGCAAAGAAGTGAACACAAAAAGGTTGCATGCTGGCACTTTTATCACAGCCATAAAAATCTTAGAGGAAGAAAGAAAAGTGCATTCAAGATAGGCAAAAATCACTGTGCACTGGAGCCGAAGTGAACTGCAGAGTGAAGACAAAGCACAGCAGAGACGCAGCTACAACAGGCTGTGGAGCAAGTGCAGTGTAATGTGTGCCAATGAGCCAGGTCTGCCTCTTTCATTACATTTTCCTATTGCAGAAGCTCCCCCCAGGCTATTGCATGACATTGAGCATCATTAAGCACAGCTGAATGTTCCACATTGAATTCAAACATACTGCCTCACACAAAAGAAGTCTGTTTAAACTGATCTTAAGAGGAATTTAAAATGATTAAAATCTGATATTCAGCTCTTGCACATGCACAAACATACATCTTAATTCTAATTGCTTCCCAGCCAGTCTCCCACAGTTCCTTTCCTTTATCTTCCTTCTTTGCTATTCCAAAGCCCTTCAGCTCCACGCAACCACTACTACCTTTCTGACAGCGCAGAAACCAAGAACCTCCCATGCCTGCAACATCCCTGAGCAAAGACAGGGTGTGCTGCCCAGGGATGGGAGGCACAGCCAGGGTCAGGAGCCCGACACCACACTGTCCAAGCACAGGCAGAGGGAAAGCTGCAGCCCTAAAGTCCTGGCTGTCTCAGCTGGCTTCAGTCTATCAGTCTCTAACCCTGTGCAGTGCTGGGCTAACGGCGCAGTCAGCTGTACAACAGCTTCTGTTAACATCTGCGTAACTCACCACTGGAGTCACCTAAAAGACTTTTCCATCCCCTTTCATGCCCGTTTCTTTTTTTTCAGATGAAAAGAGGGTTCAAAAACTTACGCTGAAAGAAAACCAAGTTTTCAGTACACATTACTTTTTGGGCCAGCAATCAAACCAAGTCTGCCTGTGGCCTGAACAAGCCCTGTTGTCATGGTTTCAGATGGGACAGAGTTGACTTTCTTACTAGCAGCTGGTGTAGTGCTATGTTTTGGATTTGGGATGAAAATAGTGTTGGTAGTGCACTAATGTTGTTGGTTGTTGCTAAACAGTCAAGGCCTTTTCTGCTCCTC
The DNA here is from genome assembly GCF_964106895.1 of Numenius arquata. NCBI lineage: Eukaryota > Metazoa > Chordata > Aves > Charadriiformes > Scolopacidae > Numenius > Numenius arquata. The sequence goes on along the minus strand of NC_133585.1, from coordinate 24,471,530 downwards.
ATATTGCCCAGCCAGCAGGTAGGCTGAGAGTGCACAAAAAGTTGGGAGGAGACAAAGCCAGGACAGCTGACCCCAAGTGACCAAAGGGATATTCCTTGCCATATAACATCACGCTCAGCATATAAAGCTCAGGGAAGAAGTAGTAAGTAGGACATGTTAGGAGTGATGGCATTTGTCTTCCCAAGTAGCCATTATACATGATGGAGCCCTGCTGTCCTGGAGATGTCTGAACACCTGCCTGCCAATGGGAAGCAGTGAATCAATTCCTTGGTTTGCTGTGCTTGTGCGCATGGCTTTTGCTTTACCCATTAAACTGTATTTATCTCAACCCATGAGTTTTCTCACATTTATTCTTGTGATTCTCTCCCCCACCCCACTGGGGGGATTGTGAGCAAGCAGCTTCACGGTGCTCAGTGGCTGGCTGGGGTTAAACCACAACACCTATGTACACACTGTCTTAAAAGGAAGTCAAATAAAACAAGTATCCTACAACTCAAATATGTAATTTCTTTCTGGTTCATCAGCATACTGTTGGGCAACTTTCTGAAATGGCACCTGTCCCCTTCAAGCCCTTCCTGCTAAGCATGAGCTCCCTGGAAAGCCAAGAACACAGCGGGTAACTCATTCGCAGTGTTTGCGGGGTTGTGAGACACCCAGCCTCGTATTAATGAGCAGGGCTTGCTTAAATAATAGCTTGAGGCATTCCTGAAACTGTAAGAGAAAGGAGAAACTCTGGTTTAAAAAGCATTGCTAAGATCATGCCATCTAGACGACAGCTGCTGTTTTCCACAGCCAAAGGGGACATACGCAGCATTACTTCTCAAGTCAACTCATTGGTTACAAGAGGGAAGGTCAAAGACACAGGAAAGAATAGTAGAGTTAATTACTGACAGCGATGCATTTAAAATCATATACAATGGCTTTAGCAAGGTAATCTTGTACAAACAGGATGAAGGCTTTGTCACTTCTGAAATCTACCTTGTTAACACCCTGGAGAGAAGGTGAAGACACACACAGTTGTTGACATCAAGAAAACAAAGCCCAACTCCCCCCCAGTTTTCAGCCCTTCTTCCTTCCTGCCTCCATTTTTCCGGCAGGAAGTGCTTGAAGGGCAGCACTGGCAGACATGCCTCTGCTTGTGCCAATCTCCTCTGTGTAAGAAGAACACCTGGAGCACTAACACAGATCCACTCTCAGAAAAGCCCAGCCCGGAGCCCCTGTGTAGAGCAGGGCCAGATGAGCTCCAGCACAGGGCTGTGTGGATTAGGGACTTGGCAATGCTCTTTATGCATGCTTAAGCATGCACAACCAGGGCCGCCCACTGCACCACACTCTGGTGATGGCAAACATGGTCTGATGAGGTCTGTCATCCTCAGGCTAGAGATAAAACCAGGCATTTGCCTCCCCCATTTCTCCTCTTCCTCCCTGCACAGCCCCCAGGTCCCTTATTAGTCCCATACTCACCGTGTCTGTCTTCTTGCACAGCTCACTCTCAGCTCAGACCTGCCACCCTGCTCCTGTCTCGCTCCCTGCCTGTGCCCCCTTACACCTGGCTGGGAAGGTGTCTAAACAGTAGGCTGCACCCACAACTGCCAAAACATGCCCTCCATTTGCTATTGTCACTTCCCAGCAACTTCTGCAGCCAACATCAGAGCTGGGGTGGGGGGAGGAGGTGGGAATAACCAGCCCCAGAAGAGGCTAGTGAGCAGCATGAGCAAGACCCAAGGCCTGCTGGAATGGCACAACATCAGGGCCGCATTGAAAAATCCTGCACTGCTCTCCCACACAGTCATTCTTGGCGCTGAAGCACATTATTAAACAAAGAGGGAAAAATATCTGATCTTCAAAAGCAGGCTACTTGACAAGGTGCTTAATGGATGTTTCCAGATGAGGAGTAAAGGAGGCATCTGTACTGATTGAAAAGCAGCACCAATGCCTTTTACTCCAAGGCTCTTGGTAGAGGTATGTCATACAGCCCCAGCTCAGGTCAAGAGAAAGGAAAAAAAAAAAAATCCTCTACCCATCACTCTCCAGAACTCAAGCACCGTCTCCCTCCCTGACTGCCCAAACCATTTACCTGTTGGTAATACTGCTGGGCTGGAGCCTGGGGCCCTTGCAACTGTCCAGCCACAGGGCCAGCTCGTCCTTTGGGCATGGGCTGTCGCTCGTGCGGTGCCTTGAAGGTCTCCTGTCCCCCTGGGAGCTCCCCCTGGGCTCTGCAAAGCCTGTCACGTAGCAGCATGATGTTTGGCTGCAATCAGAAAAGAACAGTGAAGGAAGGTTAGCTGCACTGCCTGTCATCCAGTGCATCACACAAAGAGGCTGACTGGCCACACGTTGGCGAGCGCTCTCTTGGAAGCCTGCTCTGCTTTAGTTCATTAAGTCTTTTTTGCATGAGACATGGGGTCAATGGAACTGCCTTACGTGTCCATGCCTCCCGTCTTGGGCTGCATCATTCCCAAGCCAGCCTGTCTACAAATACCAGCTGATCAAAGGATGAGAAATCACAAGAAAATAACTAACCAAGTACAAAGACACATGTTTCAACAGTGACTGGCTTGCAGGAGGGACAGTTGCCCCTTTGACAGCCACTGGCTGCAAGGACAATGGTGTCAAATGAAGAGGGAAAAGAACAAGGCAGTGTACTTCTGGCCAGCTCAGCGAGGCCAGCACAGGGAGAGGGGAAACAGTCTGTCACATCCCAATGTGCATTTCAAATGGCAGTCCTGCTGGCTAACTGCACCACACGGAGACCTTTGCTTGAAGTACACCTGTTCACACAGAGACAGGGAGTAGAAAACCTGAAGGCCCTGTACCTGGTTGGTGTTTGCAGGGAGGAAGGTCAAAGCTGCAGCAATACTGCCCTGGGCGGCCAGGAGGTTGGCATACTGGCTCATCTTCTCAGCCAAAAGGGCCCCCACAGCATTGGGTTCCACAGCCTGGGTGAGCTGCACGGCTTTGCGCAGGATTACGACTTTCTCTATTAAATCCTGGAAGAACAGGAAAAAAATAACCACAAATGAGAATCACAGAATGATATGGGGTTGGAAGGGACCTCTGGAGAGCATCTAGTCCAACCCCCCTGACAAAGCAGGTCCACCCAGAGCAGGTCCCACAGGAACGTGTCCAGGTGGGTTTGGAATGTCTCCAGAGAAGGAGACTCCACCACCTCCCTGGGCAGCCTCTTCCAGGGCTCTGTCACCCTCACAGGAAAGAAGTTCCTCCTCATGGTTAGGTGGAACTTCTTCTATTCAAGTCTGTGCCCATTTCCTCTTGTCCTGTCCCTGGGCACCACTGAAAAAAATACTTAAAGGATGGGGGCAGGTCTTAAGATCTTTAAGTATTGATAAGCATTGATCAGATCCCCCCTCAGTCTTCTCTTCTCCAGACTAAAAAGACCCAAGTCCCTCAGCCTCTCCTCCTAAGAGAGATGCTCCAGGCCCCTCATCATCTCTGTAGCCCTCTGCTGTCCCCTCTCCAGCAGTTCCCTGTCCTTCTTGACCTGGGGAGCCCAGAACTGGTCCCAGTGCTCCAGATGGGGCCTCCCCAGGGCAGAGCAGAGGGGCAGGAGGACCTCTCTCCACCTGCTGGTCACACTCTTCCTGATGCCCCCCAGGATGCCACTGGCCTTCTTGGCCACAAGGGCACATTGCTGGCTCATGGGCATCCTGTTGTCCACCAGGACTCCCAGGTCTTTCTCCGCAGAGCTGCTCTCCAGCAGGTCAGCCCCCACCCTGTACTGGTGCAGGGGGTTATTTCTTCCCAGGTGCAGCACCCTACACAACAGGGTGAAGTAGGCCCTGGCTAGTGACTCTCATGGATCCTCAGGCCAGCCCTGCAGAACCCCTCGCACCTGAAAGAAAGCCCAAGCCAAGTGAAAGTTTCCCAGACAGTTACAGCTGCACCGAAGGCACGATTTTTCTAGCACTCGAGACAATAAAAGAGCAACCAGCAGTTGTGCACCAAGTGGCTTCTAACAGCAGAGCCAGCATTGCATTGGGTAGAGCTCAAAGCCAAAAGAACTGCTTTTATTAAACAGGATTTCAAAGCCCTATCAGGACTCAGCATGTCCACCGAAAGAATATGCTTTCACAAGAACATCTGGCCAGAGCCATGAGAGTGCTGGGTGCCCCATATCTGTCTGCAGCATTTTAGCAAGTTGGTAATTAACCATCTTAATCAAAAGTATCTAACTTGGGAGAGTTGTCCACGGTTTTCTGGTTGTTACTGCAAAGACGGTTTTCCTGATATTCACCAGGAATATTCCATATCTTCCCTTCCTTGCACAACCCCAAATATCAGACCTGGCCTTGGTTGGGATTCCTCCTAGTGATAAGTTACAGGAACATTTTCTGGTCAGTTTTCTTGTGTTTTTCTTACTCACTGAATTATATTGGAAGATACAACAACTATTCATTCGACAATATTAACATGCAATCCTCTTCAAAAATCTTGTAACAGATTTAATGAGAACATACCACACAGGATTTCAACCATACATCACTTATAAGGACTGGTTACTGACTGTTCAATAATAGATTTTTGTTTTTCCCAACAAATCAGCACTTCAAAAAAGGCAATTAAAAAAAAAAAAAAGATAACCAACAGCTTCTATGAGTTTCAGCAATTTCCCATCATAGTAAACAAGCAGACTAATTATGACTCCAACAATTTCAGTCTCTAAGAGAGCAAAGCAATGCAATGAAAATGCAAATTCAACCTGAAGGTAAATCTGTAAATAAAGCCCTCACAATCAAGACACTAGAAAGTAATTTTGATAATTCAAAACTGGAGAGAGTTAACAATGCAAAGCAAAACTCCCATATACTCCAGTTCCTTCAGTTAACTCAGAGACTCATAGCCCTGCCAGGTAACAGTCATTTAAGATCTTTCTAAAACCGGTCCTTCAAAGGCCCTGAACAGATGGAAGAAACTAGAGATTATACTATAAAATAAATTATTTCATAATTGCTTCATCTCACTGTCATCAATCCTATTCCCTCAAGATATTTGCTATATGCCATATATTTCACTGCTGGAAACCAAACGCTGTATGTGCAACCCCCTAGAAAAAACTCTTATGAGAACTTTCCTACAGTTTCCAGACTTAACTCTAATTTATTAAATTTCTTCCCCTGAACGTCCAAGCCATCTCTTCCAAAACCAAAACCATCTTAAGTATTCCCCTACTGTAAAAGATGCAAGCACTCAAAGCTTCTTCCTTACCAAAACACTACCTTTATACACATGAAGCATATTCGGACGACTACGCAAAGAACAGAGCAGACACGAGGGCCACTGTGCTTCACAACACATTTTCCAATATCATATAAATATGTTATTTCTACAAGAGCCACCCATTCCAGAAGGAAAAGGCTTGCATCCTGAGATACATGCAGCTATCAGACAGTATCAAAGCTCTACACTTATCATTTGATTTAAGCACCAAATAATTGCAGTGTGCTACTTCCAACATTTTTCTTAACAGAATTACCAACCTGGAGGGACAAGGGGTTGTTTCCATCCTGAGCTTTGGTCCAACAAGCAACGAGTTTTTCCACATTGCCGGCACAAATGTAACAGAGACAAGCCTGTGTCTGCAGAAGGCTGTCCCCCTCGCTCTCCAGCCTGTTACCCAGGAGATCTAGGAAAAAATATGAACAAAGATGCTGGTGAATCACTTAGATGATCCCTCCATTACTGCCAAGGCTGGGGAAGCCTGCAACATCTGCTGTGTCTCTGTTCAACACAGTGAGAAGGGATATTGCCTCTGGGCTCCACTGGTAAAGACACACTCCAGTGTCCAGCACAGATTATTTCATGGGAGCCCAGGGTACTTCAGAGGCAGTTAATATCATGGCAGCGAGGACTTGTCAAGTGTCTGCAAATCTGAGACACATCACAGGGCACAGTCCATCTGCTGACACGACAAAGGACAAGGGGCCACAGTTCAGCTCCCTCTTCCACCACCCACTTTTTGCAGTCCTTCATTTCAGGAGCGCGACCCGAGTGTGCAACCAGCCAAGGAACTGTGAGCACCAAAGTCGTGATACTGCTCCAGGCCACTGTGTGCTGAAGTGAGTCCTACAGCTCCCTAGACATCGTGTCCGGCATCTGAGGGGCACAGGGCTGTCAGGCACAGAGCTATTGGCAATATAACTTCCCTATGGGTTAAACCCAGACAGCTGTCTACCATGCAGCACACGTGAGGGCAGGCATGCTCACTGCCCATGAAAGAGGACTCCTTCCAAGAAGTCAAAATTGCTCTTGGGAAAGAAGAGTGAAAGTGCCCCTCTGAAACGTTTCACAGAATCACAGAATGATATGGGGTTGGAAGGGACCTCTGGAGAGCATCTAGTCCAACCACTCTGCCAAAGCAGGTCCACCCAGAACAGGTCCCACAGGAACGTGTCCAGGTGGGTTTGGAATGTCTCCAGAGAAGGAGACTCCACCACCTCCCTGGGCAGCCTGTTTCAGGGCTCTGCCACCCTCACAGGAAAGAAGTTCCTCCTCATGGTTAGATGGAACTCCTTATGTTCAAGTTTGTGCCCATTTCTTCTTGTCCTATCCCTGGGCACCACTGAAAAAAGACCAGCCCCATCCTCTTGACACCCTCCCTTTATCCCTCCTCTTCTCTTCTCCAGACTAAAAAGACCCAAGTCCCTCAGCCTCTCCTCACAAGAGAGATGCTCCAGGCCCCTCATCATCTCTGTAGCCCTCTGCTGTCCCCTCTCCAGCAGTTCCCTGTCCTTCTTGACCTGGGGAGCCCAGAACTGGTCCCAGTGCTCCAGATGGGGCCTCCCCAGGGCAGAGCAGAGGGGCAGGAGGACCTCTCTCCACCTGCTGGTCACACTCTTCCTGATGCACCCCAGGATGCCATTGGCCTTCTTGGCCACAAGGGCACATTGTTGGCTCATGGGCATCCTGCTGTCCACCAGGACTCCCAGGTCTTTCTCCTCAGAGCTGCTCTCCAGCAGGTCACCCCCAACCTGTCCTGGTGCATGGGGTTATTCCTCCCCAGGTGCAGCACCCTGAACTTGCCCTTGTTGAAGTTCATCAGGTTCCTCTCTGCCCAACTCTCCAGCCTGCCCAGGTCTCGCTGTATGGCGGCACAGCTTTCTGGTGTTCAACCACCCCTCCCAGTTTTGTTTCCACTTGTGTCCCACGCACAAACACTCCAAGACACTGGTCCCTTGGCTGAGACACTCGTCACACCTGGAAATGGTAAGAGACCAGCAGCTGTGCACTAAACAGGCAATGCCACAATACAGCTGCTCACAAGGGTGTGGGTTCTGCACCCAGAAAATCAGGGAATATACTGGGAATGCACAGCACCCCAGAGGTTCCTCTCCTCCTCTGTAACAGGACTGAAGAACTGTATCACCCACCGAAGAAGCTAGTGAGGCATTACAGTAATTTACTGGAAGGAAAGCAACCATGGGCAAAGGGCAGTTTTGCTACAAGTGGAAAAAATGACATCCAGCCCGTAAAGTGTCCTTACCGCAAAGGGCTGCAAATTCATCTGGCCTGGCGTAAGTGAGCACAGCAGCCAGAGCCTCTCTCCAGTTCTGCAGATCACAAGACTGCACAATCTCTTTCCAGTTCTTTGTTACCACTGCAGTGATGAGCTAGACCAGAAGGAGAGAGACCACAGTTAAGACCTTGGTAGGATTGCCTTTGGGTTTTTTTTTAGGATACAGTATAATTTCTATCTATTCAAGTGTACTCATCCCCCCTGCTCCCGTATCCAGGGTCACAGCAGATACTGCACTGCAGTGCAACAGCTGCACAAGAGTACATTTTACTTCAAAAGGAGATCAGTGAAAATCACAAAACAAGCTCAGATAACACAGACCAATCAATTATTTTTGCTACAAAACGTGAAGAAAAGGCGGCACAGATCTCTGCAAGCTGGGGTTGCTGCAGATGGTTTTCAGCACTGTTTTTGCAGACAATGATAACACACCAAGTATTATAAATACTTGCCTGGCAAGGGGTATGAATTTTGTTTGTCAAACTGTTGCATTCAGCTTTAAGCTCTTGGCCTCAGGCTGACCAGTGAGGGACAGTTGAAAAAGCTGCCCGAAGGAAGGAGCTGGCAGCAATATCAACCTGAGCAGTATCCCTGCCCTGCACCCACACACACGAGCTGCCTGTCCATAAGCCCTCAGAACAAGATCCCAGTTTCTTCTATGACAAACTCTGCCTCGGGTTATTTTGCTTTAGGCAAAAGACCGGCTTGGCAGCTGTGCTGCTATTTAGTGAACAAAGCCCTTGTAATGCCAAGACTTCAAGTTCAGAAACAGCTGAACAAGCAGTAAGTGTGCACTTTGGGACAACTAAAGAAAAAAAACACACCTGAACAACAAATGCAAGGTCCTAACTGCAAGGTCAACACTCACTTGTTAGCACAAGCACAGGTAACTAGTCAGCTCTCCATAAAAATACCTTTTCCCAAAGGATGAACTACACAGTGAAGAAATTTCTCATGCACTACAAAATTCTCCTTCCTCTGCTTAGGTCAGAGGCAGGAAAGGAGCTGGGGGCCAGGGAAGAAATCCTGCAGTCTTAATATGTGAGTTTTTTCTCTTTTAACTTGTCCACTACTAGAACTGCAAATTCTTCCTATCTCAAACTGGACCGCAGGCAACGACCAGCAAAATCTCACTTACAGACCCTAGCCTGTGGCGCTCTGTGCTCTAACTCCCCAAGTGACTGTGCTTTGTGGCCTTCAGCCCTGCTCCAGGAAAGCATTTAAGCATGTGCCCATTTCATAGGCTGCCTCCCACTTCTATATGAAACCATTCTTTGACAATGGACTGTTAAAAAGTGATCATGAACAACTTCCTCCCCTCCTCTAAAAGCGGTAATACTTGCCAAACCAATTGTCCTGTGCTCTATTAAGACCATTTCTCCTACTTTGTTGCTACTTTCTCATGTCCGTAGTAAAGAAAGATTTGAACGAGCGGGATCAGTAATCCCCAGCATTGCAAAAAGCTGACAAAAATAAAATCCAGCTGCCCGTAACACACTGTCTCCTAGACAAAAGGCGATTGATCTACCCTGGGCACACTTAGCTGTCTTCTGTACACACAGTGAGATGAAGCATAAGCAAAATCTGTTAAGACTCATCACAGGCAGAAATCAGCGTAATGCTGCTGGTACTGATCATGGGTCATGTACAACTGTTGAAAAATGTGACAAGGTAACAGACTGAAATGTGTGCTGCTTAAGATATTTATCTTTATCAGTGAGAATCTACTAGTGTATATGCAACTCAGACACTGGAGACAAGGTAAAGAATACTCTTCTTACGTATTGATAGCCAGGTAGCATGCCTCTTCTTTCCTTATCAATGCATTAAAAAAAGAACAGAAATTCTTCTGCTCTGAGAACTCGTGGATGACCTGAATATTTATTAGCTTCTCACAGAAATAAACCTATGAAATGGCAAGAAAACTTTAAAGGTGCAAAACGGAGTTGCCGAAGTCCTACGTGCATGTTGTTTCTTAATTGAAAAAACATACCCTGGTAATTTTGCTCTGCATCTTAGCGAAGTACTTTTCCTGTGTCCTAGAAAGCAGCTCTTGTCCGCCTGCGATGGCCAAGATAATGGCGTCAGCCATCCGGTTATCATGCAAGCAAAGATCTACTGCGCTCTCAAAGTTACCCGTCAGCAAAGCCTGGGTAATCAAACCGTCCACATCTGCAACAAGAAAGGAGTGCGTTTTCAAATGATGGCACAAAAGTCACTTAAATATGCAACAGCAAATGATTCTGTCCAACTGTACAACGCTGCGCAAAGCTCCGGGCAGGTGCTTACAGGGACGCTCAAATTCATCTCCAGTCTCAAACACACTATGGTCACAGCCACATCAGGTGAGGCACGGTCAAGCATCACTTACTTTGCTGCAGAGCAAGATTCTAGAGGCCCAAACGGCCTCTGAAACAACTACTCCACATACAGTGCCAGAAACAAAGTCAAACCTAGACAGGAGTCAATGGCTTCTGCGTTATTCAAGATCCCCTGGGAGTTTCTGTACAATCAGCAATGTTAGCACTTCATGCCTGATCAAGTGTGTGTTCTTTTATATCAGAAATCATTCAGAGTAGCTGCATTTCAGTGATGGGGGTATGAGTGCTGTATACTTCCTTTCCTTTCCTTCCCTAAAAAAATAATCTGTATTTTCAAGTGCCTTGGGACCACTGTGAAATGAATAGAGTTAGAGGCAAGTCATGATAATCCTTTGCAATCTGTGCAGAAATTGCCTTCTCACTGGAACACCGGTATCAACAGCAGTATTTATAAATATTAGTACAACCAATGAAATCAATATCAAGCGTTTGGGTTTTATTTACCTCCACTAACAGAGATGTTAAATGTCTTCTTTGCAGATCCCAAATCTTCAGGTTTTTGTTTATGGTCCTTCACCCTCTAAGAGAAAGGAAAAGCTTCTGAGATTATGTAAGCACTTGGAATATACACACGCATTTTTAAAAATATGGCGCTTGCATTACAAGTTAAAGACAGACCTTCAGACTATCACTTGCCCAAGAGCTCCTTGACTTAGAAGGGAAAAGCATCCCTGTCATTTGTTAGAATGCTGTTTCAGCACAGGATAATCAACTTCCCCTGGTGCCTGCACAATGTCACCTCCTAAGCAAACTAAGGCTTATCAGAAGACCTCCAGTGCACGTAAACACACCATTATAGAATCATTGTTTTGAAAGATCAGAGTAGACCATTTTCTAAAATGGAGTCCAAGGGGAACAAACACTGGAAGCCCCAGATTTCTAATCATCAGAGACGGCTTTAGGTATGCACACTTGTGCTTGCATGAGATCACAAGTACCAGCAACCAGACAGATGGAGCCTGGGTACTGACATGGATATAGTACTGACATACGTGCATCCATGCCCATCTCACACACAACCCTCTCAAAGCAAAACAACAGCCACAACCACAAAATCAGAAACCCTCTCCCTTCCCTCCTCTTTCAGCTTCAACCCCTACCAAGAACAGTCTGCATAACGCTACCTAGGTTTCACTTTGTTCTGCTTAGATTTTAGATTTTCAGCTCATCCTTGAAACACTCTGCATTAGGCATACACTGTAGTTTAATTACGCAAAACACATGAACATATGCTTAATTTTAAACACAGAAGTCCAATGTTGTCCACACAGACTTAAGCGCTTTGCTCTCAGTATAGGAGTGCTGAGCGGACAGACTCTCCCAGGAATTAAGATAGAGAGCACTTCGTGCCAGTACTTGGATTTTGGAATTTCAAACAAAACCTTTCAGTAATAAAAAAAAAACAAAAAAAACAATACCACCAAGAGGGAAGTCTCTCTCCACCATCATTTTTCATAGCGCAGCCTACAAAGAGCGCAGAAATTGTCCCTTCTTTGGGGGAAATTGCCTTCTCTGTCATAAGTCAGTGCACTTGTACAAGTGGTGGGAGTTCCAGGGTCTGCTGACAACACTACGCTTATATGTTGATCAGCGAAATTGTACTTCAGAGGATGAAGAACAAGTACACAGTCAACCAAGAGCATGCATTTAGGATTAGGAGGTAAGTCTGAAAAAAGCTTTATGTTTGGCTCGTGAAAGGAGGCAGTGCTTAGAAAATGATTTTGCTGTCAGCTAGTGCGTGATGTGTGCTCGGTATCCGCTGAGAGCATGCTATCCCAGGAATAATGTGCCCATCCAGTTACTTTATGTACGTGACAGCACTCCCTATTGCGTCATCAGCCCAATCTCACAAATATTTACCACCCATGCTGGTAGCCTAAGGTCATGTTTGGTTGTGAATCCTCTCCCAGAAGAGACATTTGTTATGAGGCTTCTAATATCTTCATGATTGCACACAGCAAAATCCTTACGCCTGCCACTACAGTGTCTAATGAATTAACAAGCAATCAAGCACCTAACCTAAGGAGAGCACCCTGCTTTGGTGTCCTTAACAAGCTGTTACATGGAGTCAACACCTGCACCACTCCAGCGTGCACGAGTCACAAACCACCATCCTCATCTTCACAGTCAACTGCAGACAGGCACCAAGCACAGGTTTGAGCACAGGTAGTTTTGGGTTAAAGGAGAATGAAGCTGGCCCGTTCACACAGTGATACTAGTATTTTCAGTGCTATAACCTCCCATGGCAGAGGCTGGGTCCTTAGTTCTAATTACAGACCTGTCCCCACATTTAAAACACAGGGCTGAAAACAATGCTGCTCAAATGGACAGAAACAAACAAAAGCTGTAAGATCCCAAAGGCGGGCATGGTAGAGCACAAACTGCCTGTGATAAACCTGGCTGACCTGTTGCAACAGGCATTCAGAAGTCAGCTAGCCACCAAAGCCCTGGTACTCGCTGTTCAGGGGCAAGGGAGATGGATGGCACTGTCACGTCAGTGGGAGCAATGCAGAGAATGAATATTCCCCCTCTCCTCCAGCACCACAGCTGCATCTCTGCAAAGGGTTATACCTAGAAACAGGGCAGTAATAAGCTGACTGCTTGGTATTAATCAACCAGAGGGAGGGAAGAAAGCAATAAGATCATTTAGCATGTGTTAGGGAAACGTCAGAGTGAAAATTATGGGAATAAAGTCCTTGAGTCTGATGCCAACTGGATTGTTACAAAACGAGCTCATTCTTCATCACCACCAAAATTCACGTAATGTCTGAGGCTGATGAGAAAAATCTCAAGCAACTTAATAAGAGCCCACATTTTATTAATTCTAAATAACTTCTTGTATTTCCATATGTCCAATAAAATAAAATGCTCGTAACAGTAACAAAGTAAATACACAGGAGGTCAACAGGGTTAGCCTAGAGGGCAAGAGATACCTCTCTCAAGAACTCCTCTGTAGCCTGGCCTTCATCCCTCTCATTTGGTAGAGATTCATCAGATTCTGCAGGGACCTTCAGCAGAGAGAAGATGCCATAAAATAAAAGCCAGCAAAAGAAATACTTTGCATTGCAGCCACCTTCCCACCAACAAAAGCCAGAACCAGACTGCAAATCACAGAAATTTGCTCTCACCTGCTGGAGAGCAGCTCTGAGGAAAAAGACCTGGGAGTCCTGGTGGACAATGGGATGACCATGAGCCAGCAATGTGCCCTTGTGGCCAAGAAGGCCAGTGGCATCCTGGGGGGCATCAGGAAGAGTGTGGCCAGCAGGTCGAGAGAGGTCATCCTGCCCCTCTGCTCTGCCCTGGGGAGGTCCCATCTGGAGCACTGGGACCAGTTCTGGGCTCCCCAGGTCAAGAAGGACAGGGAACTGCTGGAGAGGGGACAGCAGAGGGCTACAAAGATGATGAGGGGCCTGGAGCATCTCTCTTAGGAGGAGAGGCTGAGGGACTTAAGTCTTTTCAGTCTGGAGAAGAGAAGACTGAGGGGGGATCTGATCAGTGCTTACAAATAATTAAAGGGAGGGTGTCAAGAGGATGGGGCCGGTCTTTTTTCAGTGGTGCCCAGGGATAGGACAAGAGGAAATGGGCACAAACTTGAATATAAGGAGTTCCACCTAACCATGAGGAGGAACTTCTTTCCTGTGAGGGTGACAGAGCCCTGGAAGAGGCTACCCAGGGAGGTGGTGGAGTCTCCTTCTCTGGAGACATTCCAAACCCACCTGGACACGTTCCTGTGGGACCTGCTCTGGGTGGACCTGCTTTGACAGGGGGTTGGACTAGATGATCTCCAGAGGTCCCTTCCAACCCCATGTGATTCTGTGAAATGCATTGGCAATATATGCTTGAGTATGACAAACACGATAGAGGCCCTCCATTTCCTTGCCCTTTGTCATTACGTAGTACCTTGTGCTGTTTTCATCTTAGCTGCCTAAAAACACTCAAGTAAAATTTTTCTTCCCCATTAAGTAACTACAGATGGCATTCGAAACGTCTACGGCGCCAAAGCAATGCAATCCCCCCAGTGTAGGCTCAGGCCATTGCAATCGCAACAAGCAATAGCTGAACCGTATTTATCACTCTTGCAGGGAAGCGTTACAGACCACATTTCTCAGTCCTGTTTTTAAAGCCTGGGGAAGGTGTTGCTTTTGAAACCAGGCGGGAGGCAGCAAGGCTCTGCCCTACCTCACAGGCAGCACGAAGTATCACAGCGGGCGAGACACAGGCAGCAAAAAGGAAAGGTGGAGAGGCATCACTGAGACACCGAACTAAGACCTGTGATTGAGAGCCCTTCATTGGGAAAGTGGGGGGAACACTTGAGTGCAAAAAGTGGTGGTGTTTGGTTGTTTGTTTATTTTTTTTAAAAATAAGTAGCTTCATCCTACTGAATGCAGGAATTTGTCATATGCTGGCTTATTTGTGACTTCCTTTTAGACAGCTACCAAACAGAAAGAAAAATTATCCTTACTTTGCACATTACCATGGCATTATAAAGCTAAATAGAGAGTTGTACACATGTTTGCTTACCTCTCCCAAGTCACCGTCTGCGGGACCCTCTTTATTCAGAGTGGATGCAATCTAGAAAACAACCAAGATTTAAGTCCCCTTTTATTTTAGAGAGGCAGACCTCTCACTGATCTCTCGGACTGCAAAATTGGCACACATAGCTAATACGTTGCTTGCAGAACATTTAACAGGAAACTAAAGCCATTTCCTTTCCCAGCTTGGTGATGGATTTACTACTAAGCCCCCTGGCACCCCAAGCTCTGATGGAAGCAACAGCTGCTCTATGCCTTTAAACCTTTAATTGTTAACTCAAGGGCCTCAAACCTCACTAGAGCTGCTGGAAACCACAGTAATAAAAATAGTATCAGAGCATGCAGGACAAAACCCTCTGTCTGCCCTCGTCAGGGAAAATGAGGTAGTGACAATCCTTGTGGAGAAGGGAGCCTGTCAGGGAGCTGCGGTTTCAAGCCCAGCATGCTTATAGCTGTGGGCTAGGATTTTCCAAGGTATGGAAGAGTTAAAATGCCCAGGTTTTTTTTTTGCTTTGCAAAGCAAACCATGACTCCAGATTCGATTATGGCCCTTAAAAATGCCAGTTTAATGTATAGAGTTTAGAATACACGCAGAAAATATTTTAGCTCAGCACCTGGGAGCCTGAGTTCCCAAATGCTGCTAATGTTATGTACTACTTTTAGCATTGCAGACTTTATTTTACCCTTGTAGACTGGTTTTCACAAATAGCTGAGCTTGAATTGCTGGAGATAGTATTCTCTTTTGTTTTTAATCATTATTTTACAATAGAAAGGAGAAATCCAGGACCTGACTGGCATATGAGAATCACAGGTTTTAAGGCAACAAAAACCAAAATACCATGTGCTTAACAGCTTATTCCAAGAAGCTGAAATCTGTGAGCCTTTTTTACTTTCCTTACGCGACCAGTAACATGAAAAACAAGTTTTGGTTTAATAAGCTTATCATCTGGATATCACAGATTTTCAGATGAGCTGTCCTGTATTCTTTCTCAACACTAAAAAACATGGATTCAACTTCAACATAGAATGCTTTGTTGACAAACAGCTACATGAAAACATGGCCTTCCAGCTCCCTTCATCTGTTCCTCAAATACTGAAATAATGGGGTAGGCTCAGCATTTCAGGTCACTCAATTCAGCTACGCCCATTTTTCCAGCTTCTCCCCATGCACAGGGCACATCAAACCCAGAGCAACAGCAGCAGTGGGCTCTATTCTGGATGAGGCCACTCCACAGGACCCCTACGAAATTTCAACTGGATTTTCTAATAGATATCTGCTTTTCAAAAACAGGATTTCCCTTGCTGTGCTTGC
Organism: Numenius arquata; assembly: GCF_964106895.1. NCBI lineage: Eukaryota > Metazoa > Chordata > Aves > Charadriiformes > Scolopacidae > Numenius > Numenius arquata. The sequence goes on along the minus strand of NC_133585.1, from coordinate 24,455,771 downwards.
CTTTGACTCATGCAACAAAAATTTAGAAGCTGAGGACAGACTGCTAGCAAAAACATTTTTTCTGTAATCATAATAAGTTTGCCCTGGAGGCCATTTAATTCATAACCATAATGACATTTTTATGGAGCCACTCTTTGAAAATAAAACATTAGTTTGATACAATGAAAATGAGTCAAACATTCAAATCCACTGAATCAGAACTGACGAAATACCAGACAGTTCCTGGGTACAGCACTAAAAGCAACAAAGAGCCAAAATGCACAGCAGGTATCCCCTGTAACACTAAGAAAAGAATTTTCTTCCAACTTGGAAAAAAACCCACTATACTTACGATGTGCAAGTTGCTTCCTGGTAAACAAAATTTTGCCCTTCCACATGTAATCAGGTGTGATCTTTGTTTTGGGGGGTGGAGGTGAGGTTGAGGTTTAGGTTTGGTTTTGGTTTTTTTTTTGTAGAAATGACTGGTGTTCCACACACACAAAAAAGGACTATTCTAGGTTTTCCAAGGTAGTTAATGAAACTCTGAAGACTGCTTACGTGTTCTTCAACCAGAAAGCCTAAAACCAGATCAGATTCTATGATGCTAAAGTAGAAGGATGTCACTTAAAATTGCATGAATAGCTTAAACGAATAAATTTCAAAGCTTGACGGGTGAGAATTTCAGATCAACATTGGACAGTCAGATGTTTCTGAAGTCTGTTGCCTGCTTTGAGATTTTCACTGAACACGAATATTGCAAGAAGATGACATAGCTAAAAAAAGGCAAAGCAAACTGCGTGCTGTAAGAATTCTGAAGTTACTCACGAGTTGTTTACCTAGATAAAATTTAAAGAGCAGATGGAACAAAGGAATTCCTTAAATAACACAATTATTCAAGTCAGCCATATGTGAATAGAGGCTCTGGCACCATGGGTAACAGCTGTATTACGGCTATTAGGAGAGCTGCAGCAGTGACCAACACTATCTGCTGGGAAACACACCTAAAAGTTGTATAAAAGTATTTATTGTATTGAATAGCCTGTGATACCAGTAATTACTTTTGCAGTCCTACATGTAAATGAGTACTTCAACTATACACGGCATCATCAACATCTTAGGCTGTATTCTGTGGATACATCCATCAGTAAAGCATTTAACACAAGCGCAGCTTCCAGGCATGTTTACCTTCTTCCTTAGATCTTCTTTCCTGTATCCCAAGAGCTCAAGGTATTTAACCCGTGAATCTTCTTCAAAGTTCACCTTTAAAAAACAAAAGTTAAAGAATATATTGCAATTCACAATTTTTCATTTTCTCCCTCACTGGCTTTTTACTTGACTGGCACAAATTACCCACTGAGAGCTAGTGGCTGTGTAATAAAGAGAAGTGGAAAGGTCTTCAGTGACTCGGGCACCTGAGCAGGTAGGCAAGGCTTCAATCTGCTTATCATAGGTGAACAATCTATTTATCTGCTTCACTTGGAAACCTCTAAATGTTCATAGCGAGAAGTGAAATGCACATCTAAAGCTGTCCCAAAGCTTTATCCCTTTCTCACCAGCTCTCTGTATAAAGATGTACTGATGGGGATGACAAAAAACACAAGATGCCTTCCCCTAAGCATTGGCTTCTGCCATGATTTCTCACAAACCCCGCAAACACCACTGGCCCCGAGGATGCTCTCTCTTCTGACGGACCACCTCCAACAACAGGGCTTCCGGGCACTATTCCCACAGCTTACACTTTTGGTTCCCAGCATCTCTTCTGCTATAACAGCATAATGCACAGAAGGAACCACTTCTGCACTGGCTTTCCACGTCAGTAGAAACCTCCTGAACTGCTGTTATCATGTTACCTTTAAGAAGGCCCACACGTTTTTCTCGAAGTCAGCCTGGGCCATGTTGATTTTCTTCTGGCAGTAGCTGACAAAGCCTTCAGATTGCACAGCCTCCTGCAGTTGGTTTGAGCGGGCAAGGAACTCTTTCTCTGTAACAACCTGGCTTATGTAGACATGGTGCTGCTGCTGCTGCTCGATGCCTGGCTGCTGCTGAGACTTGGCATTCTCAAATGTAACCAGCTTGCCTCCAAACTGGAATTGAGGCACAGATGCAGGACGTAAATATACAAGTATACACTGAAGTGTATATGCAAAAAGTATTCGCTTACACATATGTATGCACATGATTTTATATAGTGTATATATGCTTACTGTCCAGTGGACAAACACTCCTGACACCAACTCATTGATTTTTTTTTTTTTCCACCACTCCACGTTTCTTTGCATGTTAAGGAGCTTGCTGGACAGTAAGATTTATGAGCACAGCTACCCCTGTGCCTGTTTTTCCTCAGGCAAAAGACTGACTAGAAACTGAGAAATGGAGGTGTAGGCCTGTACAGCGCCCTGCATAAATGAAGTATGCCATAATATTGCAACACAGTTATCAAAGAAACCTATGCATCATTAAATAAATGCTCAAGCACGATGTCTGCCCTGCTTTTGGCAGGCTGTTTACCAGTTAAACGCCTACTGAGAGATGGGGAGTAAGTTGTGTCATCATTTGGAGAGAAGTAAAATCAACAGAAGAAAAAATTATTAGAAGGTGCTTATAATATTATTTCATTCTATATCTAAAAGTTAATTTACACAGGCCAGTCCAATAAATGACAAAGTCAAGCATTACAAAAAGCCTAGCCAAGAAAAAGACTGACAACTGCCTCCTGGAAAACCAGGACAAATAAGGGAATAAACACCATAATAAAATGACACATCAATCAATGGCTAGGCAAAAATCACTTCTCTTTGATTAAATTGCATTTAATTTGCGCATCAGATCATGAATACGCAGACATATGATCCTGAAAACCGAGCAGTATTTTGGCAAAGAAATCCATTTCAAGTGGACAATCTTTAGGAGATCCCTAAGAAATGGCCCATTGGTCTAGAAAACAAGCCAAAGGTGGAGCCAAAGAGCAGACCACTCCTCTCTCGCAAAATGCAAGACTTTACCACCCTCTCACATGGCTCCTCTGCAAATCAACCAGCCATGGAGGAGCCTAGCCATGTGCTGACAGAGTGATTCCTTCTACCTTGCTCTAACCTGAGTATTCTCCACCACACTGACTCATGTAATAGCTTCAAACTGCGCTTCTCAGATATTTGCCCAGTTTGGTCCCATTCCTCCCTCCCAACGTAACTTGTTTACTCCAAAGCAAGCACCACACATAAAAGCAAAGCCCTAATCCCCAAGCAAGAAGAAATAAATGCCTGATTCTCCTTTTTTCTTTTTCCCCAAGCTTTTTTGTTACTCTTTTGCTGGCTTGCTGTCCCAAGCATCCAGTCTGGGAGCTGCTGCATTCTCCCACCAGAACGACAGACAGGGGAAGTTCTCCCAAGGTGGAGCATAACGTTGAACTCCCCTCTTTCTTAAGTGTTTTGCAGGTGCCACTACCATCTCCCTCCCTACCTGGCCAACTGTGCCCCGTCTTGTCTCCTGCTTACCGAGAATGATGCTCCCACGGGTCGCCGGATCCATTTGGGTGGTTTCTTTAGGGGCAAAACAACACACTGGGGGGCAGTCTGCTGGGGAAGCTGCAAGGGCGGGAGGGGCTGTCCTGTACCAAACGGATCGAGGTTCCCAAAAGATGATGAAAGCTTCAACAACAAAGGGGGGAAAAAACCAAAAAAGTGACATATCTCCAATAAACTACACAAGCATTTATTTGTCCTGGATTGGTACTCCTGCAAGCAGGGCTGCAGACAGCCACTGAAGACTTCCCATGAGCCCACATTTCTTTCCCCATCTTTCTGTCCATATTCTTAGGTGAACATTTCTCAATACCTGGTCAACTTGCTTCTGCCTCAAGCCATCCATGTTGCCTCCCATGATGGAGTAAACGCTGATCCGCCCATCAAATGAAGCCGCAGACAAGACAGCAGGGTTCCTGGGACACCACTGGATATCAAAGCACCACTGTGTGTTCGTGGGCATCTCGTACAACACCTGGGCAGCAAATCAAGTCCAACAAATTAGGGCTTTTATGAAGCACCAGGTCCAACAGCAAACAATTTTCCTGCCTGCCTTGAGACTGGTCTGCTCTTCTTGCTCCCCAGCAGCCTCCATGTCACCGTAAATACTAATAGTGGGCAAACTCTGACAATCACCAAACAGGAGATTATCACACACCACTGTTCAATTTTCTTCTCCCGCCATCAAATCTGTTTAATCCACACAGGACAAACCGTGCAGGCACGGTATGTCTGTGCTATCCCACTGCACGCTGTGATCTGCTGCTGATATTCATGCTAGCTCATTCAGAGCTAATCTGGGTATCTCTACACACTACCTGGAGATGGTCCAGGCTCCAAAGTAAGTCTGAATTCACAGGAAAATTGGAAAAGTTAAAACCCACCCTCTGGGTAGACAGCCTCTCCTGCCTGGAGCAGACAAGCCCACCATTGCAGCAGGTACTTAACCATGAACTAGGAGAAAGTCAAAGAGCAGAATGCTAACTGCCTCACTGTCTTCCAGGAAATTGTATTTATTTCTAATAAAAACATGTAGTATAATTCATCCATACGTAAAGCCTTCCTAAAAGCACAGAATCCAGTCCAGATAATCCATTTACCACCCCACAGCTTTTGCACTTTTGGTCCAATGTCTGAATTTTAGAAACACTTCTCACTCTGTCCTCCAGCATTATTGCCCACTGCAGGCAAGAAGCCCTCCAATGTGCCTGAAGTCCTTCTGCTGCTCTAGGGGCAAACACTCAAGTTGTCTAAAAAAAAAAACGATTTGCATTCCCTTAGAAAGGTACCCCTGGGCCCAAAAGGGCAGGGTGGGAACACGTTCCAGTGGCCCTCACTGATCTCCCACTATTGTAGTAACCTACAAAATCCCTTTGGTCTGGATAAAAGTTCTAACGCTTACAGAAGGAAAAAGGCAATTGCAACAGTAATCCAGCCACATTGGGCCCAAAAGAGTAGGAAGCAAACACTTAGTTTAAGTGAGGGCATTTCTACCCCTTATAATGAGCAGGGACCTTACTACTTAAGAGGAGAGAAGCAGTAAGGACAAACACATAATATCAACAATGCTAGGAAGGCAGGGCTGACCTGCTGGAGAGCACCTCTGAGGAGAAAGGCCTGGGAGTCCTGGTGGACAATAGGATGACCATGAGCCAGCAATGTGCCCTTGTGGCCAAGAAGGCCAATGGCATCCTGGGGTGCATCAGGAAGAGTGTGACCAGCAGGTGGAGGGAGGTCATCCTGCCCCTCTGCTCTGCCCTGGGGAGGCCCCATCTGGAGCACTGGGACCAGTTCTGGGCTCCCCAGGTCAAGAAGGACAGGGAACTGCTGGAGAGGGTACAGCAGAGGGCTACAAAGATGATGAGGGGCCTGGAGCATCTCTCTTAGGAGGAGAGGCTGAGGGACTTGGGTCTTTTTAGTCTGGAGAAGAGAAGACTGAGGGGGGATCTGATCGATGCCAATAAATACTTAAAGGGAGGGTGTCAAGAGGATGGGGCCAGTCTTTTTTCAGTGGTGCCCAGGGATAGGACAAGAGGAAATGGGCACAAACTTGAATATAAGGAGTTCCACCTAACCATGAGGAGGAACTTCTTTCCTGTGAGGGTGGCAGAGCCCTGGAAGAGGCTGCCCAGGGAGGTGGTGGAGTCTCCTTCTCTGGAGACATTCCAAACCCACCTGGACAGGTTCCTGTGGGACCTGCTCTGGGTGGACCTGCTTTGACAGGGGGTTGGACTGGATGAACTCCAGAGGTCCCTTCCAACCCCATGTGATTCTGTGAATCCTGGGCCACCAGATCAAGCTCAGAAGGCACATATACCAAATACAAGTACCCAGGATAGGGAGAAGCATCATTCCTAGGAATGCAATCACATCAACACCTGCTTTGCATATGCCACGGTGCCACCTCTGAACAGACTTTAAATAGTGTGTGTACAATACCTCGCCCGTGTTAGGGTTGGAGCAGAGAATTTTAGCATCCTTCCCGCAGCTAAGTAGCAGCTCCGAATCTGCCATACTCCAAGCAATGGCCAATATACCCCTGCATGAAAAGTCACAACCAAAAGAAGTTTAATGTAAACCCAAAATTGTGATAAATCAAGCATATTTATAAGTTGAATTTCTACGTTAGCTGAGCATTCCACCTCAAAATGCCCTCCCCACTCCTTCCTCTTAGAAGAGGAGAACTTTTTCAATGTTATCAGCGCTTTTTTTATTGAAATAGATGCTTTCTGTTTTCTGCATGAAGAGGTACGAAGGAAAATTAAACACAACAGTCATGCTGGAGAATCCAGACACCAATGTAACAAAACGGTTTGTTTGCCTGCAGAACCATAACATATGGTGTGCAAACCTGTAGGTAAGGTCAGTGACTACAAAGTTTGTCAGCTTCTTTTTATTAGCGGGAGATTCCATGCAGCAGAACCACTGGCAGCAGTTTTGGTAGATGCCACCAACACAGACTCAATGCTATTCTCTTTCCTTAAATCAAGCACTGGGTTTGGGCAATAAGGAAAGTTTCACTAACAACTGAGGAGGGACAAAAAATTAACAAAATCTTTCCTTGTACCCAGATTGAAGGCATTTAGGGGACTGAGGGGCAGAGAGACTGTGCACGTCCACATGTGAGGACGTGATGAGGTACACAGGATTTGCTAGTCAGCAAGCCAGCATATAATACTGCCTGCTGCTGGAATCACTGCTTCCAATTAAGTGAGCCTTCAAAGGAAACTGTGCGAGAAGCGAGATGTACAAACTGGTACACAGTCACCAACAGTGCAAACACCATGAAGCAGCAGGCTAGGTAAGACTCATACCTTGTATGGCTTTCTAGAACACGAAGCGGCGAGGAGGCAAATCTCAGGTCCCACATCTGAATCACAGGCAACCTGTCATCCTCCGAGGCCAAAACCATCTGGGTGGCAACATCAGGGTGCCATGCCAGGCCCGAGCAGTGCATCTGCGGTACAACAGTACACCCCAGCATAAAATAACTAAGCAGCACTAAAGGTCAAAAGACAACTAGCCTAAATATGTCTACATTCGTGGTAAAACACTGTCGCAAGGGAATTTGCAGCTGTGTTTCTGGGCATTATTTCTGACTGCATTCAGACTGCAATACTCTCCTCGTTTCCCTGAGTGAGAAGAACTGCAGTTAGTTTCCCAAGGTCCTCTTAAAGACATGTTCACAACGCTACATTTTAATGTAAGAAAACTGTAGAGTCCTCAGGACAAAACTTTCCATTTTTACTGGTATTTTAAATAAAAGCCATCATCAGGCAGAGGTTATTGTCATGTGAACATTGTATTACCAGACTGCAATCACACTGTGAGGACAGCCTACCCTGCTGCTGTTATGTTGGGCAACAAAACACATGAAGCACTGAGAGTTACAGGATTATCTGAGTAAGAGCAGTGACCAAGCTGCTACCCATTCGTAGTTCCACCATTTGTAAGTCCCATTTCAAACTGTTGCTACATCTTCAAAGTTTGTTATAGTAATATTCCATTTAAAAAAATAAATAAATACAGAGTTATACAAATATGTCACTCTCCACAAGTTCAACAGGCTCTTCGGTTACATTTACACTGCCTGAGGAGCAGGCTTGGTGGTTTTAACTATACAAGGCAGCGTCCCCTGTAACCTGCTCAATAGCAACACTCTTCTGTGGCACTCTCCACCCCAGACCCTGCCTTTCCCAAGCTCAGCTGCAGCCTGTTCCCATTTCCACATCCAGACCAGCAGAAGCACAGGCACCAGCTCCATCAGTCATAAGCATCCTGCCAGGGCTCAGCCCTTGTGCTTGTCCCACCTGTGATGCCAAGGAGGAAGCCCTCTGCCTCAGCACTGAGTCATGACATCCCCTGCCCTGTGAAACCAAATGTGCTCACCTAGAGCACATCAGCTGCAACCTCATCTCTGCAGCACACAAAACATATCATTTCACAAAACATATCAGTGATAGGCTGGATACCACAGAAGGGTCTGAGCATGGTCAGGGAGGTGTTGGGCCTCACCCTCCCATAAAAATGGCAAGAAAACTAGCCCAGCTAAAGTGCATTTACACAAATGCACGTAGTATGGGCAACAAACAGGAGGAGCTGGAAGCCATTGTACGGCATGAAAGCTATGATGTAGTTGCCATCACAGAAACGTGGTGGGATGAATCGAATGACTGGAGTGCTGCAATGGATGGCTACAAGCTCTTCAGAAGGGACAGGCAAGGAAGGAGAGGAGGAGGAGTGGCCCTGTATGTTAGGGAGGAATATGAATGTGTGGAGATAAATGAGGGTAATAGTAGAGTTGAGTGCCTGTGGGTACGAATCAAGGGGAGGACCAGCAAGGCTGATATTGTGGTGGGAGTCTATTACAGACCACCCAACCAGGATGCAGAGGTTGATGAAATGTTCTATAAGCAGCTAGCAGGTGTCTCAAGATCACTTGCACTTGTCCTGGTGGGTGACTTCAACCTACCAGATATCAGCTGGGCACTCCATACAGCTGAGAGGGAACAGTCTAGGAGATTCCTGGAGTGTGTTGGGGATAACTTCCTGACACAGCTGGTGAGTGAGCCAACTAGGGAAGGAGCGCTACTTGATCTGCTGTTTGCAAACAGAGAGGAACTTGTGGGGGATGTAACAGTTGGAGGCCGTCTGGGGTACAGTGATCATGAAATGATAGAGTTTCTGATTCTCAAGGAAGCAAGAAGGGGAACCAGCAGGACTGCCATCATGGACTTCCGGAGGGCAGACTTTGGTCTTTTCAAAAGTCTGCTTGACAGAGTCCCTTGGGAGGCAGCCCTGAAGGGCAAAGGAGTCCAGGAAGGCTGGACACTTTTCAAGGAAGAAGTCCTAAAAGCACAGGAGCAGGCTGTCCCTGTGCGCAGGAAAGCGAGCTGTCGAGGGAAGAGACCGGCCTGGCTGAACAAAGAGTTAAGGTCACAGCTCAGGGAAAAAAGGAAAGTTTATGTCCTTTGGAAAAAAGGACAGGCGACTCAGGAAGATTACAAACGTGTAGTAAAGTTATGCAGGGAAAAGATTAGAAAGGCCAAAGCTCAGCTAGAACTGAACCTGGCCCTGGATGTTAAAAACAATAAAAAGAATTTCTATAAATATATTAATAGCAAGAGGAGGACTCGGGAGAACCTCCACTCTCTCCTGGATATGGAAGGTAACATAGTGACAAAGGATGAGGAGAAGGCTGAGGTACTGAATGCCTTCTTTGCCTCGGTCTTTAGCAGTGGAGTAGGGTGTTCCCCGAGTACCCAGACCCCTGAGCTAGCAGTTAGGGGCGGGGAGCAGGACGAAGCCCCCGTAATTCTAAGGGAGATGGTGAGGGACTTGCTCCATAACCTCGACATAAACAAGTCTATGGGCCCAGATGGGATTCACCCGAGGGTTCTGAGGGAGCTGGCAGAAGTGCTTGCAGAGCCACTTTCCATCATCTACCAACAGTCGTGGCAAACTGGGGAGGTCCCAGCCGACTGGCGCCTAGCAAATGTGACGCCCATCCACAAGAAGGGTCGGAAGGATGATCCAGGGAACTACAGGCCTGTCAGTCTGACCTCGGTGCCTGGGAAGGTGATGGAACAGATCATCCTGAGTGCCATTATGCAACACATGAAGGATGCCCAGGTGATCAGGCCCAGCCAGCATGGGTTCACAAGGGGCAGGTCCTGCTTGACAAACCTGATCTCCTTCTATGACAAAGTGACTCGCTTGGTGGATGAAGGAAAGGCTGTGGATGTTATCTACCTAGACTTTAGCAAGGCCTTTGATACAGTGTCCCACAGTATCCTGCTGGAGAAACTGGATGCTCATGGCTTAGATGGGTATACTCTCCGCTGGGTTAAAAACTGGCTGGAGGGCCGGGCCCAGAGAGTGGTGGTGAATGGAATGAAGTCCAGTTGGCGACCGGTCACGAGTGGTGTCCCACAGGGCTCGGTACTGGGGCCGGTTCTCTTCAACATCTTTATCAATGATCTGGACGAGGGGATCGAAAGCACCCTCAGCAAATTTGCAGACGACACCAAGCTGGGTGGCAGTGTTGATCTGCTGGAGGGTAGAGAGGCTTTGCAGAGGGATCTAGACAGGCTGGATCGATGGGCTGAGACCAACGGGATGAGGTTCAATAAGGCCAAGTGCCGGGTCCTGCACTTGGGTCACAGCAACCCCAGGCAGCGCTACAGGCTTGGGGAAGAATGGCTGGAGAGCTGCCTGGCAGAAAAGGACCTGGGGGTGTTGGTCGACTGTCGGCTGAACATGAGCCAGCAGTGTGCCCAGGTGGCCAAAAAGGCCAACAGCATCCTGGCCTGTATCAAGAACAGTGTAGTGAGTAGGACCCGAGAGGTGATCGTCCCCCTGTACTCGGCACTGGTGAGACCCCACCTCGAGTACTGCGTCCAGCTTTGGGCCCCCTACCACAGGAAAGACATTGAGGTGCTGGAGCAGGTCCAGAGAAGGGCAACGAAGCTGGTGAGGGGTCTGGAGCACAAGTCTTACGAAGAGAGGCTGAGGGAGCTGGGGTTGTTCAGTCTGGGGAAGAGGAGACTGAGGGGAGACCTTATTGCTCTCTACAAGTACCTGAAAGGAGGCTGTAGAGAGGCGGGGGTCGGTCTCTTCTCCCAAGTTACAGATGATAGGACAAGAGGCAATGGCCTCAAGTTACGCCAGGGGAAGTTCAGGTTAGATATTAGGAAATATTTCTTTACTGAAAGGGTTGTCAGGCATTGGAATGGGCTGCCCAGGGAGGTGGTTGAGGCACCATCCCTGGAGGTATTCAAGAGAGGAGTTGACATAGTGCTTGGGAATATGGATTAGTGTTGGGTGGTGTGGTGGTGTGTGTGTGGGTTGCGTGTGTGGTGGTTTTTGTTTTTGTTTTTGTTTTTTTGTGTTGTGTTTGTTTGTTTGTTTTTTTTTTTTTTTTTTTTTTTCATTGGTTGGACTAGATGATCTTAAAAGGTCCCTTCCAACCTCTGTGATTCTGTGATTCTGTGATTCTGTGATTTCACAGAATCACACAATCTTCATGGTTGGAAGGGACCTCTGAGATCACCGAGTCCAACCATACACACACACACACACACACACACATAAGACTCCCACAATCTCGGGCACTAGAGCATGCCCTGAAGTGCCACGTCTACACGTTTCTGAAATCCCTCCAGGGATGGTGACTCCACCACTTCCCTGGGCAGGCTGTTCCAGGGCCTGACCACCCTCTCAGGAAAGTCATTCTTCCCGATATCTAATCTAAACCTCCCCTGCCCCAACTTCAGACCATTTCCTCTGCTCCTGTCCTTACTCCCTTGGCAGAAGAGGCCAACACCCACCTCTCTACACCCTCCTTCCAGGGAGTTGTAGAGGGCAAGGAGGTCCCCCCTCAGCCTCCTCTTCTCCAAACTAAACATGCCCAGTTCCCTCAGCCTCTCCTCCTATGACTTGTTCTCTAGACCCCTCACCAGCTTGGTGGCTCTCTTCTGGACACGCTCCAGCAGCTCAATGTCCTTCTTGTGGTGAGGGGCCCAGAACTGAACACAGCACTCGAGGTGAGGCCTCACCAGTGCCGAGTTTTTGACTCGCTGAATAAAAATCCTTCTGTGGCAGCCCCAAACAGATCAGTAACAGCTTTCTCAACACTAACTTATCACTCCGATAGGAAATCGGAGTGCCTTGCTTCAATCTGCATCTGCCTATTATCTTTTAAAATGCCGACAATCCCTCTGCATATACATAGCCTTTTAAGAAAAAAGCATGAGCTATTTTAGCATGTCATATAAAACGGGGCCAGGCACCAGTATCCTTAAGTTATGTAAGAAGGGGTGCTGTCACATGCCAAGAGGCACCCCACGCCTCTCCACAAGCACTCCTGCAAGAGCTAACTCACCCGGTTATTGTGGTCGCTGACTTTGATGATGGGTTCATTCTTCCTGAGATCCCACACGGTAGCTCGGCCACTGGGGCTGGCAGATGCCAGGATGTGCTGGACTTGCCTGTTCCATGCGATGCAGCTGATGTCCTCCAGAGGCTGTCACACACAGAGAACATCCTGTCACAACCTTTCCAAACGGAAGACTCAAAACCTGTTATTTTCAGGGCTTGCTAAATGACAGATCTGCAAGGAGACTCATCCCAGGTACTGTAAGCACAACTGTCTTCAAGAACAGAAAATGACTCCATGGAAGTATATCTGGGTATATGAAGTGCCCTTTTGCCTCGGATTATTAGGTTTTGACTTACAAAAAAAATAATATGTTTGCTTGGAGGAATTCTGTGGGGTTTTTTATTCCCCCCCAACTGCTTTTTAGTCTGAGAATTAAAAGCAGTGCTAACCCCGTCCTTGTTGCACTATTATTTCCAGCTATCATTAAGCATATGGACTAAAAGATTTCCCAGCCTAAAAAAAAAAAAATCATTATTAGACATAAAATCTCCTACACAGGGATCTTTAACTACAGCGAGCATCCTCCAAAATGCCCACGTGATAATAAAAAACTCAGACTAAACAAAGTATCCAAACTCACAGAGTTTAAACTAGAAGTCGTTAAACTGAAGATTCCTTCTCATCCCATTTCTCACTTTGTTGTCACCAAATTATCATGCAGTAATAAACCCATTTACCAGTAACCACAAATTTCTTGTGCAACTTTGTAACAGCTACAGAAATGTACATGCATTGAAACAACTTCCTCCCATTCCATCTCCTTCACAAGGCACAAAGTACAGGAGACTTGTTTTTCCCCATAGACCTTCTTTAAGAGACACAGGCTAAAACTGGCCCTTAAGCACAGCAATTAAGCACTCCCTGGAACCCATGAAGGTAACTGCCAAACCCACTGCCTCATCTTCTGCCTTCTCAGTGGTTGCTTTTTTATCTTCCTCCTATTTTCCTCAATCTGTATCTTCAAGGTTTTCGGATTCACGCATGCAGTGAAACATGCGGAAGACGACTAAAGGACAAGTAATGGTTATGGATATTTAAAAAGTGGCGCAGCATGAGAGACTCGGCTCATTATTACTTGTTGCTTGATAAAATACAACATTATTCAAAGATTAAGGAGATGCTTCAGCTTTTCCTGGACAAATACAATTTTTTTTAAGAAATAAAATGCCATCACGTGAAGACATGAATGAATTGCTTGTGCAGCCAGCCAAAACTGCAGGTCTGTTGTGGACAAACGTGACTGCACATCCAGAGTTGCTGCACAAGAAGCAGAGCAAACCACTCGTTGCCTGGACCCGTGCGTGCTTGCACTTAACAGGCACAGCCAGGAAACTGCACTCCAGGGGCTGGGAAAGCAGCAGCATGGCTAGACAAAGTGTGGCAAAACAGTGCTGTCACAACTGACTGATTTCCAAAAGTGTTCACTGGAAACTCCGTATGCTGCTGCTTAGAGAGTTGTGTCCTTCAGGGTCCTGCTGTATGCTTTGAGTCACAGGCATGTCACAAGGAGAAAAGTATCTCAAACCCCACATTCTAATAAGCACATTACAAAAATAAAGTACCAGCAGAAGGCCTATTTTTGTTGGCCACTGGAAAACAACATACAAGAACACTATTTTTTTTTTTTTTTATTTTGATACAGGGAGATGTGTTGTACCACCTCTTAAGAACTGTATCTAACATTGCCAGAAACGTAGCTCATGGCTAACTACAATTAACTGCTACCCAAGTTAGACTGCAAAAGGCTTCCCACCATAATCACAGGATGGAAAGAAGTTTTTCCTCATGTTCAGATGGAATTTCCTGTGTTCCAGTTTGTGCCTGTTGCCCCTTGTCCCGTCACTGGGCACCAATGAAAAGAGCAAGAAAAGAACCTCATCCTCTTGGCACACTGGGCCCAATGTAATGGGAACAAATGGGAGATTGTTGATGTTAATGTATGTGTTGTACGGGAACAACAAGGAGTAACACCATCAAAGCCCAAGACATTTGTCTTGACACTGAACAAGATGCTTGTCATTTTGAAATACATCTCGATGAAAATCCTGAAACTGTACTTGCATATATTGGAAAAGGATGTGTTTGTATGAGAACCCTTTGCAATACTATATTCGTAGATAACATTATTGTAGATACAAGTAATCACTCAAATGTTTATGTTTGTAACTTTAGTAAAGTTATGGGATGTGACTTCAATCATTCAGCTCCTCCTCCTATCAATTGCTACAATCTAATTATACACTGATTTGAGATTTGTTGCCTACTCCCATTGGAATGAATCTTACATTGGTGAAGAAACTACTACAACATGATGACCTGTGTCAGCTGCTAGAATGAATCCAAAAGAATGGACACAAAACAAACAAAAAATCACTGTTCAGCATGATATAGAAGATATACACCGTGTCTTTGAAAGAACGAGGAAGGATGGAGAACACCACTGGTAGGAAATTCTTCTTGGATGGTCACCAGCAGCAATGGGAGCGTTTAATTGTATGCTTCATCCCAGTTGTGATTTTGGTGGTTCTAACTTTAATATGTTTGTTGCTTATAGTTACGTTGTATATAAAGGTTTGGTACTTGACCAAACAAATAACCCAACTTCAACTACCCAAAACATACAAATTAACGAATAACAAATAGCAGCGCTTTACTGCTGACTTACTGTAGATCTCGAAGCGCACAAACTATCAATAAACTATTTATGGCACAGAGACAACAGGTGACCGTACCACCACTCCGTGAAGGTAAGATAAATTGACTATAGTCACGGGGTGGAGTGTGGTAGTGTGCTCTCCTCCTTTCTCCCTGCTCCAGCTCCTGCTCAAGACCAGTGGGAGTTGTGATGGGTTGCACCCGGACTTTGGGGGATGGCTGGCAACAGCAGCCAAATCACTGTCTGGAGTGGGGACCGAGACAGTTTGTTCCCATGAGAATATGACTATAGGTCAATTATCTCACTCTCTAAATAGCCCAAGAGCCCGTTGAGCTCTCCTGCAGGGCAGTGACCACACGCCAGGATCTCCCCTTGAGCAGGGACACCCACTTAAGGTTTAGTCCTCGAGGTTCAGAGATTCATCGCCACAACAGACCTTTAAAGGTAAGTGACTAATAGCCTGCTAAACTTTGAAATCTTAGTTAAGTGATATAAAGGATTGATTGCGCACATCTAATCCTTTAGACATAAACCTTTGACCAAGTCTGGGACCAGGACCGGATCCACCCAGACTCCTCTCTGAGAAGGAGTTCAGAAAGCCAGGGGGTCCTTTCTGAACCTCCTGACTCAACGGGAAGGTCTCCCTGACAGCGTGTCTGACCCTGTCCTTTCTGCAGTAAATAGAGTGTACCTGGACATCGGATCTCGTAAAACACTGTCGCATTCACTACCAACTTTGTTAAATCACCGTTTTATATTAAATAAATATTATTTCACTACTTCTCTCTTAGGAGTGAAGTTAATCACTCCGCCCGCAATAGCTGATCACAACCCTGAGCTCTGCCATTCAGCCAGTTCTAAATTCACCTCACTGTTCACTCATCTACCCCAAGCTTCCAAAGCTTACCTATGAGCATGTTATGGGAGACAGCGTCAAAAAGCCCCTACTCCCCCACCTTGAGAGAGCTTTAAAACTGTAGGTTTCAATGAGCTTTCAACTTAAGTGGCATGCATATTTTCCATTAGTCTGATCAGCAGTATTTAAGAAATACAAATCTGGTACCTGCGTTTTCACTCCTGGTGTCATTGGTGTGGCAAAATTGTTCAAGTCCCAGATATAGATTTCAGATTCATTAGCACCAGAGGCCACCAGATTGGTCTGTAAGACATATTAATAGATGTTAGGAGTATTTTCAGCATCAGCTTTCACAGTTTTAGCTGCTGGGAAGCAAAAGAACTGTAGGACTGTTCCAATTTCTCCTGTCAGCTCAGAATATAGCCTTTGGCTCACACAGAGCAGTTTAGGGGAAAAAGCAAGGCTTTTTTGAGATTGCAGGAAAGACTGAGTTAATTTAAAAAAAAGTAACCCATACACTGCACTAGATTGGCGTGCCAAAAGCAACATTCCCATTTTGTGGAGTGCTCCTCCCCTGCATGACAAACACCCGTGAGGAGGCTGCAGGGGCAGAGCCCCGGACAGGAGAGTGCAAAGCAATGACGCTTCGGCATTTGTGCCTCCAGCGGTGGATGGAGGCACACAGCCCACAGGGAGCGCAGTCATCCAGAGCCATCCCGTGTCTGGGATGCAGGCAGGGGCAACACAAGCCGAGGGCACTGAGTACCCCTTTGATCACATCCCACGGCTGGTGACAAGCAAGTCCTGACTTCATAACAAGCAGAAAGGGAAAGGAAGCGATTCAGAGAGGACACAATGAACACAGGGCAGCCTTGCTGAAAGCAAGTGCTTAGGGACAGAAGTGCTATTTAGGAAATAAATTCAACTGAATTCTCACAGAGCTGGTGGGGACGAGGAAAAACTAACCCACTGTATCTAGAAGGAAGTAAATGCTCATTTGTGATGGAGGAAAGCTTGTTGGTTTTGAGAGCTCTTCTGCTAAAGAGGCCACGTCACTATGTTTCCTGTTCTGTCTGTTTTTTCCAAGTAACAATACTTACACACAACCCCCAAAGGAGATACCTAAAACCTGATGTCACCAGAAACGTGAATGAGAGCATGTAAATACTCCCCATGTGATGAGAACAATATTGGCACAGTACGTGGGTGCTAAAAAAAGGAGACTGGCTAAAAACACCACAGACCACCTCTCCTTTACATGTAAGCTGGGCTAAAAGACCCGCTAACAGACAACCGACAAAGGGAAGGAATGAACCCCACACCTTAATCTCTTTCACTCCCCATCCTGAAATGCCAGTAACAGGACAGGTTTTTCCTACTAAAACAAACAGACACTCAAACACCAAATTTAGTGCATGCTTTTCACGGGAGAGGAAAGAGACTGAAACATTTAAGGTTACAAGTTAAGACAGGCCACTCATCTGTGGCAGCAGGCGATGAAGAACAGCAGAAAACCAACCTGGAACATGTTGACATCAAGCGCTCTTACTGGTCCCGTGTGCTTATCTTTCTGGGCAATTATTACTTCAGCATCTCCAGCTATGATTTTGGCTGGATCATACAGAATGACATTTCCGTTCTCACCCCCGGCAATCAGGACTCCAGAGACACTCTCACCCGAGGTCATGCTGTGCGGCCCCCAGATCAGCTTGTGGTACCTGTAAGACACAGAAGTCCCCAGTCTACAACCATCCATCGCCAGCTCCACATACACTGCTGCCCCCCCATTTTGCTCACCCCAGCTAAGGCCTCCAGACTGCTGCTAACAAACAGACACGTCGGAGAAAAAACCCTGCCTGCACTTCTCCTTAAGGATGAGTCTCCGTACTTACAACCCCGTTAAGTGTCCCCATTCTGCTTGTTACCCCTGTCTGTGCAGGGTCACAACACGCACACCCAGTAAGCTGGTGATCGATAACATCTCTCATCGCCTGGCTGCAAAACCAGGTTAAGTGCTCCCAACTGCATGGGATTTTGAGCTCATCTTTGCAAAACAGCAGCAATAATCAAAGTAAAGACTTTTTGGCTCACCCAACCACAGCCTGGACGTAAGTTTCTGCTATTTGTGAGCAACTCTTCATACAAGAAAGGAATTCCAAATCCTTTTCCGTATCTGCGCTTCTGGATGAGCAAACGTTTCGTTTACTGTACTGGGGGCTCAGTAAGTAGTTTATTCACATCACAGAGAGGTGTCTCTTGGATCACAATCTATTTTCCAGGCTAAATCAAAACGAATTAAACATACTTCCAGAAATGAAGTATTTTCACAGCACTGTGTCGATCTGCAAATACCCAAATTTCCTTCAGCTCAATGAACTTGCTGCATAAGCAAAACAGCATTCCTGTGTATTCAGCCATGCAAAGAATTAATATCTTCTACATAAAATGACACACCATCACATATCGGGTCTTACACAAGTAGAATGCAAACCCATATTGACTGGAAGGTGGCAAGTAGATACTTTAGCATTCAGAGTGTTATTGTTAATCTGTTATCTCTGGACAATCTTCAAGTAATTTCTTTAAACCACAGAAAATTCAGCACGATACTGCAGAAATCCAGACAAAGAGCACATGTAACAGCCAAACGCTCAGTTTCCTAGTGCAGCGTTCAGATTACAGCGCGGGTTCAAAGAATGATGCTACAAACAGAAATTAGTCTGTGATATCAGACAGACCCTTTCCCTGGGTACAATTTTTATACTTCTGTACCTAACTATGCAAGGTTACGAGAAATAGGGTGACTGACAGGGTTGTCCGGGCACTAGCATTACACCAATAGCAAGATTCAATAGGACTTAGGATAATCCAAAATGAAGGCAAAAAACAGTGAGGAATAAAACCAGAGTTAACTGTGCAATCACTTTTCTCTTGCCCTTTGCTCTTTCCAAGATAAAAGTATAGCTCTACAGAAGCAGTGCAAAACTTTCATTGGAGGACAATTAACAAAGCTTGTTAGAGGATTTATCTTTTGCGGATTTAATCACCTGGTCATTTTCATCTGCTGCAAACCAAAATAAAGCCTGATGTATACATTGCTATCTGGGGCAATTCTTGTTATCTTCAATTAAAAAAAAATAATCAACCTCCTTTGCATTGCATTTTCTGGGGCAAAGTCAAATTCTTGTGTTGCTAACCAAGGGATGTACTTTTGAAGGAGCACTGCATCCTGGCTGTAAAGAGTGTTTTTCGAAATTCAGTAAGCAAATGTCACTTGGGAAACCTTGAAAAATCTCAAGTCATAGTTAAAACAAGGTAGAATAAGGAAATTTTAAAAGATCAAATACCTCAACCTGTTGTGAGCAGGACATGCTAACATCAGCTTTGCCCACAGTGCAGGATAACTAACAGACTGTGGCTGTTTTTCACAAGCACCATGTACTGAAGTGCAGGGCAGAGATCGTGAGCTGCCTGCCAGCACAACTGCGCTGCCATCCCCACAAATCATTTACAACAAAACTGACACGGCACAAAGTCAGCAGCCTGACACCTTGTGCTTCCTCCGGCAAAAGCTACCACAACTGTTATTTACCCAAATCAGAAGAGCATCCCTCTAAGCAGGGCCACAATCTTACTGTGTGCAAACGCACACAATTTCAACCCTCTTGAGCTGTTTATAGGCAACACGTAACCTCTAGGAACCCAACGAACCACAGCTGGTCAAGAACTTTAGGAAACAGTTGTAGGTCCTTAGGTCTTGAAGGTAGAGCTTTATAACAGACAATGAAGACTCAAGTCCAATTAATTTCTACTCCTGGAGAGGTGGGGGAGATGTCAATTGCTCCTCCAGAAGTGTCAAATTCTCACTTGAACATACCACCAAAATGCTGCACTTGCCTGTGCCTCCAGCCACATCGTTTCTGGTCACCAGGGGAAAGAGTGGTTATGCTGACACTGTAGCTACTATGAAAAAGTCACGGATCCAATCCAATGGCAATGAACATTTTCATCTCCTTCTCTACGTACGGAAACAGGCTACACTTCCATCTACATTGTTTCAGCTCACCCACAATGAGTGGAAGCCGCTGGATCAGCCATCAGAGAGCTGCTACAAGTGCTGCCAAGATGGAAATTGGATGCTCTGATGCTAATGATACTTCTTTGGACAAACACACAGTAAGGAACTAAGAGCTAAGTGGAGCTGTATAATTAGGAACTTGGCTTCCCAGCTGTGGAGCGAGGCATGATACTACACACACAACTCAGTTTAGTTATGTTACAGGAGTCTCCCCGAAATACCTAAAAGGCAAACAGGATAGGGCAACGTGAAAAGTTGTGACTGTATTTTCATAATTTCACATTTCCTTCTGTTTTCTGGAAAAAATCTCAGGCTCCCCAGGATAAAGATGCTGTAAACATATTCAAACCTACCAGCCAAAGTCAGATTATTTTAGGTTTACATCATAGCACGAGCTGCTTGCAACTTCTGAGTCTAAGCTCACTGCCTTCACAACGACACTTCCCTGTCCAACGGCACTCACGTGCCTCCATCCTTCTGCACAGAACTTCTGCTTCTCTCCTTAACAAATGCAGATGAACCTCACAAAGCGGCTTTTCCACAGGCACCACGTGTAACAGTTCCACAGCCATTACTTTTCCCTTAGAGCCACACTGCTCACCTGTGAGAAGAGGAAAAGGTGGCGCATGACTTCATATCCAGCGAAGGGTCTGATAAGTCCAACTCAAATATTTCTAGAGAAGCACTTGTACTGAAGGTTGCATCCAGCTGCTGAGCTGATGTACCTGCAAAGAAACATGCTTGGCAATGAGAAAGCTATGACACACAAAAGAGCAGCTGCAAAAGCAGCACAAGGAGGGGCATAAAATCATTACCCTTTCAAAAAGGACCCTGAAGTGGGGTCACATTTCTGTTTCTGTTATTTAGATGTAGTTCTACTTAACTCTCCTCCCCATGGTTCCCCCTTTGGGGGTTTCTTAAACAATATGAACAAGAAAAGCTTTGGGCAAGTGCCTCTCTCTCCCTGACAATGCACAGAAAATGATCAAAGTTACAAATGAGCAGC
This sequence comes from Numenius arquata, assembly GCF_964106895.1. NCBI lineage: Eukaryota > Metazoa > Chordata > Aves > Charadriiformes > Scolopacidae > Numenius > Numenius arquata. Next base: position 24,435,235 of record NC_133585.1, on the reverse strand, counting down.
AAAGGACAGCGAACTATCAGTAAGGATTGCTGTCACCTAAGCCTGGCAGGAAAATGAGGACGCTTGCTGCCACTTGCAGAAAGGAAAGCATCTTTTCCTGCACAGCACAACTGTTTAACTCCACTAAAGGCACCACATCATATGCCCTGCTCCAGGCTTCAAGACACAAAATAACTCCTAAAACTTTCAATTACGACCATGATTATGACCAATCACTTCATGGCAGCCACGACACATAGCCCGAGGCCTGCTAGCACATGCTTCCCAGTAACTTACCTGTGGCCAGATAAATGGGGTGCTGCTGGGCAGGGCTCCATGCCTGCATGGCAGTACGATCAATTTCTTTCAGCTTCATTTCACTGAAAAACAATACCAAGAAAGGTAATGCTTAAATGAACACGGGGAGAGCGCACCTCCCCGGATTCAGCAGCTCCATTAGGGCTTGGCAGAAGCAGCCAGGGTAATGGTTTTCCTAAAGATATCCCACAGAGAGCGAGATACCTAAGCCATCCCCTCCAGGGGACACCAAGGGGGAAGGAGAGGAGGAAATTCTTCCACAGCGAGCTAAGGTTGACACGTAAAGGAAACTGATGGTTGCTGAACAGACCACAACAGAGGAAAACGTGGGCAAAGCTTCAACTGCTCTGAAAAGCCCCTCTTCCAGCAGCATCAAGGCACACATCGGGCACCCCACAGCCGCCTTCAGCCTCACTCCACGAAACACACCCCCGCTCCAGAAAACCCTCACTAGACCCTTGCCGCCAGTCACCCTCAGCAGAGGGCGAAAAACGGTTTAAAAGCCTCCACCGTCTCATTTTTTGGGGTCCTTTCAACACCCTGGGGCTCCCCTTCCCCTCCGCTTTGGAAACACCGGTCCAGGGTCAGCGGGCGCCGGCGAGCGGCCAACCGCTCCCACGGGAGCGCAGGCGGACCCGCACCTACGCTTCCAGCAGGAACTGAAGGAAAAAATAATAATAAAAATAAAACAAAAGGTCGAAAACGAGGGTTTCGCTGCCCTCACCTCGGCGTCCCCGGCGCTCACCCGTCCCCGGCCCGCTCCAACGTGGCAGCCGCGGTCCCGCCTCCCGCCGCCGGTTTCCGGGCGCGCCCCGCGCCTTCCGGGCGGCGGAGAGCGGGGCTCCACCTCCCCCTACGCGTGAGGCGAGTGCCTACGTGTGTGTGCGGGGCCGGGGGGTGTGCGGCCGCCTACTTCTTCGGGGTCTCGTCCGGGCTTCTCGGGGCAGGAGCGGCGATCGGCCCTGGGGAAGAGGGAAGACAGGCGTTACGGGCGGCCGCCCCCCCAGGGTTTGAGGGAACGGGGGAAAAGGGCCTGCAACGCGAGAGGGCTCCGGTGCCGCCTGTCCTCCTCAGCGCAACACAGTAATCACAGCCTTGTCATGATGTGAACAGCAGTGAAGCTCATCATCGGACGGGGCGGGGGAATAGCACCAGCACGCGTGACTGGGTGACCCGCCGGCCTTCACAGCCCGGGGAGGGGGGGGACGACGACGCGGCTCGTGGCTGCGGCCCCTGACCCACCTCTCACGGTAGCCGGAGCACAGCTCCGCTGCCGCCTCCCGCCGCCAGATTCTGCGGCCGCTCACAGGGCGGGCGCTGTGCCCGCTGCGGGCGCTGCCCCAGCCCCATGGGGCGGCCACGGCTCCCACCTCTGCGAGGCTGAGCGCCCGCAGGCAGCAGGCCCGCCGCTAGGCATCCCTCAGCCGCGCGCGGCAGCCTCACCACCTCCCGCCACCGCCGCGCGGCGGGAAAGGTTATAGGCTGCCCCGGCCCCGCTATATATAGGGGCTGGAAGCGCTATTCCCATTGGCTGTGAGGATCGCCGCTTGTCATTGGCTGCTTCTTGCTCTACTGCTGCTACCGGTTGGCTCGGTTCCCCTACCTGT